>NC_052613.1:57981205-58281205 GCF_016545825.1 Eucalyptus grandis | reverse complement strand
CATTTGGAAATTTGCTAGGAAACATGACTTCTAAAAGCTTCATTTCCATACGATCCATCATTTTGGAGATCACAGTACAATGAAGGCTCGGCAAAACCAAAGAACGAAGATTCGCCAAAGAAAATTCACTTTTCTTCCAGCCTTTTTTTGCCTTAAAAACCCCGACAGTTGGAAATCTACAGGGAACCATATCTTCCAAAAGCTTTATTTCCGCATGACCCATCATTTTGGAGATCACAGCACCCTGAAGGTGAGGCGAAACCAGAGAACAAAGATTTGACAACAAAAATTCCTTTTTCTCCATAGAATCTTCCCTTTCCGGCCATTCTCTGCATTAAAAACCCCGACAGTTAGAAATATATGGTGGGAAACGTGGCTTCCAAAAGCTTTATTTCCGCATGACCCATCGTTTTGGAGATCATAGCACCCTGAAGGCCCGGCGAAATCAGAGAACAAAGATTCGACAGATAAAATTTCGCTTTTCTCCATAGAAAATTCGCTTTCTAGCCATTTTTTGCATGAAAAACCCTGACTGTTAGAAATATGCTGGGAAAGATGGCTTCCAAAAGCTTTATTTCCGTACAACCTATCATTTTAGAAATCATAGCACCCTGAAGGCCAAGCAAAACCAGAGAACAAAGATTCGAAAGAGAAAATTCCCTTTTCGACAATTTTTTGCCTGAAAAATCCAGCCAATTAGAAATCTACTGGGAAACATCGCTTTCAAAAGCCTTATTTCTGTACGACCCATCATTTTGGAGATCATAGCACCCTGAAGCCCTGGCAAAACCAAAGACCGAATTCGACAGAGAAAATTCCCTTTTTCTTCGTAGAAAATTTCCATTCTAGCCTTTTTTTGCATAAAAAAAAAAAAACCCGACCATTGGAAATCTATTGGGAAACATGGCTTCAAAAAGCTTTATTTCCATACGACGCATCATTTTAGAGTTCACAACACCCTAAAGGCCAACCAAAACCAGAGAACAAAGATTCGACAAAGAAAATTCTCTTTTTCTCCTTAGAAAATTCCCTTTCCAGTAATTTTTTGCCTGAAAAACACCGACAGTTAGAAATCTGCAGGGAAACATATCTTCCAAAAGCTTCATTTCCGTATGACCCATCATTTTGGAGATCACAGCATCCTGAAGGCCAAGCGAAACCAAAGAACGGAGATTCAACAAAGAAAATTCCCTTTTTCTCCATAGAAAATTCCATTTCCGGCCATTCTCTACATTAAAAACCCCGACAATGAGAAATCTACTGGGAAACATGGCTTCCAAAAGATTTATTTCCGTACGACCCATCATTTTAGAGATCACAGCACCCTGAAGCCTCGGCGAAACTCGAGACGAAGATTTGACAAAGAAAGTTTTTCTTTTTCTCAATAGAAAATTCTCATTCTCGCCATTTTTTGCATAAAAAACCCCGACAGTTGGAAATCTTCTGGAAAACATAGCTTCCAAAAGCTTTATTTCTATACGACCCATCATTTTAGAGTTCACAACACCCTGAAGGCCAACCAAAACCAGAGAACGAAGATTCGACAAGGAAAAATCCTTTTCTCCTTAGGAAATTCCCTTTCCAGCTAGTTTTTGCTTGAAAAACCCCGGTAGTTAGAAATTTGCTGGGAAACATGGCTTCCAAAAGCTTTATTTCCATACAAACTATCATTTTAGAGATCACAGCACCTTGAAGGCTAGGCAAAACTAGAGAACGAAGATTCAACAAAGAAAATTCCATTTTTCTCCATAGAAAATTCGCTTTCCAGCCTTTTTTTGCATGAAAAACCTCGACAATTGGAAATCTGCTGGGAAATATGGCTTCCAAAAGCTTTATTTCCATATGACCCATCTTTTTAGAGATCATGGCACCCTAAAGGCCGGGCGAAACTAGAGAACAAAGATTTGACATAGAAAATTCCCTTTTTCTCTATAGAAAATTCACTTTCCAACATTTTTTGCCTTAAAAACCTCAATAGTTGGAAATCTGCTGGGAAACATGGCTTCCAAAAGCTTTAATTTTGTACAACCCATCATTGTGGAGATCACAGCACCTTGAAGGCTAGGCAAAACCAGAGAATGAAGATTCGACAGAGAAAATTCCCTTTTTCTTTATAGAAAATTCCATTTCTAGCCATTTTGTGCCTAAAAACCCAAACAGTTTGAAATATGCTATGAAACATGGCCTCCAAAAGATTTATTTCCATACAACCCATCATTTTGGAGATCACAGCACCACTGAAGCCCTGGTGAAACCAGAGATCGAAGATTTGACAGAGAAAATTCTCTTTTTCTCCATAGAAAATTCCCATTATGGCCATTTTTTGCATAAAAAAACCCCAATAGTTCGAAATCCACTGGGAAACATGGCTTTCAAAAGCTTTATTTCCTGTACAAGCCATCATTTTAGAGTTCTCAACACCCTAAAGGCCAACCGAAACTAGAGACCGAAGATTCGACAAAGAAAATTCCCTTTTTCTCCATGGAAATTTCATTTTCCGACTAGTTTTTGCTTGAAAAACCTCGACAATTGGAAATCTGCTGGAAAACGTGGCTTCCAAAAGATTTATTTTCATACGGCCCATCATTTTGGAGATCAAAGCACCCTAAAGCCTCGGCGAAACCAAAGACCGAAGATTCAACAGAGAAAATTCCCTTTTTCTCCATAGAAAATTCTCTTTCTGACCATTTTTTGCTTGAAAAGCCCCAACATTGGGAAATCTACTAGGAAACATGGCTTCTAAAAGCTTCATTTCCATATGACCCATCATTTTGGCAATCACAGCACATTGAAGGCCCAACGAAACCAAAGAATGAAGATTCGACAGAGAAAATTCCCTTTTTCTCCATAAAAAATTCCATTCCCAGCCTTTTTTTGCCTTAAAAACCCCGACAGTTGGAAATTTGCTAGGAAACATGGCTTCTAAAAGCTTTATTTCCGTACGACCCATCATTTTGGTGATCACAGCACATTGAAGGCCCAACGAAAGCGGAGAACGAAGATTCGACAAAGAAAATTCCTTTTTCTCCATAGAATATTCCCTTTCCGACCTTTTTTTGGCTTAAAAACCCCGACAGTTGGAATTCTACTAAGAAACATGGCTTCCAAAAGCTTTATTTCCATACAATTCATCATTTTGGAGATCACAGCACATTGAAGGCCTAGCGAAACCAGAGAACGAAGATTCAACAGAGAAAATTCCATTTTTCTCTATAGAAAAATTCCCTTTCCAGCCATTTTTTTGCCTGAAAAACCTAGATAGTTGGAAATCTGCTGGGAAACATAGCTTCCGAAAACTTTATTTCCGTACAACCCATCATTTTGGAGAGCACAGCACTTCAAAACCCCGGTGAAACCAAAGACCGAAGATTCGAAAGAGAAAATTCCCTTTTCTCAATAGAAAATTCGATTTCCAACCATTTTTGCGTGAAAAACCCCACATTGGAAATCTCTTGGGAAACATGGCTTCCAGAAGCTTTATTTCTGTACGACCCATCATTTTGGAGATCACATCACCCTAAAGGCCAGGCAAAGCCAAAGAATGAAGATTCGACCAAAAAAATTCCCTCTTCCTCCTTAGAAAATTCTCTTTCTAGCCACTTTTTGCCTAAAAAACCTCGATTGTTGGATATCTACTGGGAAACATGGCTTCCAAAAGCTTTATTTCCATATGACCCATCATTTTGGAGATCATAGAACCCTGAAGGCCAGGAAAAACCAAAGAATGAAGATTCGACAGAGAAAATTCCTTTTTTCTCCATAGAAAATTCGTTTTGCAGCCAGTTTTTGCCTAAAAAACCTTAATAGCTGGAAATATGCTGCGTAACATTGCTTCCAAAGGCTTTATTTCCGTACAACTCATCATTTTAGAGATCACAGCACCCCAAAGGCTAGGCGAAGTTAGCAAACGCAAATTCGACAGAGAAAAAAATTCCCCTTTCTCCATATAAAATTCCCTTTCCAACCATTTTTTGCATGAAAAAACCCCAATAGTTGTAAATCTACTAGGAGACTTGCCTTCCAAAAGCCTTATTTCCATAAAACCCATCAGTTTGGAGATCACATCGACCCGATGAAACTAGAGAATGAAGATTCGACAGAGAAAATTCCCTTTCTCTCCCTAGAAAATTCATATTCCGGCCTTTTTTTGCCTGAAAAATCCCTACAATTGGAAATATGCTAGGAAGCATGGCTTCCAGAAGCTTTCTTTCCGTACGACCCAACATTTTGGAGATCACAGCACCCTGAAATTCAAGCAAAACCAAAGAACAAAGATTCGATAGAGAAAATTCCCTCTTTCTCCCTAGAAAATTCACTTTCCAACCACTTTTTGCTTAAAAAAACCCCGATTGTTGGAAATCTGCTGGGAAACATGGCTTCCAAAAGCTTTATTTCCGTACGACCCATTATTTTGGATATCATAGCACCCTGAAGGCCAGGCAAAACCAGAGAACAAAGATTCAACAGAGAAAATTCGTTTTTTCTCCATAAAAAATTTACTTTCCGACCAGTTTTTGCCTTAAAAACCTCGATAGATGGAAATCTATTAAGAAACATGGCTTCCAATAGCTTTATTTCCATACGACCCATCATTTTAGAGATCACAGCACCCTAAAGGCCAAGCGAAACTAGAGAACGAAGATTCAACATAGAAAATTCTTTTTTTCTCCATAGAAAATTCGTTTTCCAGTCAATTTTTGCCTTTAAAACCCCGAGAGTTGGAAATCTGCTGGAAAACATGGCTTCTAAAAGCTTTATTTCCATACTACCAATCATTTTGGAAAACACAGCACTCATAAGGCTATGTGAAACCAAAGAATGAAGATTCAATAGAGAAAATTCCATTTTTCTCCATAGAAAATTCGCTTTCTGGCCATTTTTTGCTTGAAAACCCCAACAGTTAGAAATTTGTTGGGAAACATGGCTTCCAAAAGCCTTATTTCCGTACGACCCATCATTTTGGAGATCAAAGCACCCTGAAGGCTAAGCAAAACCAGAGAACGAAGATTCGACCAAGAAAATTCCTTTTTCTCCATAGAAAATTCGCTTTCCAGTCAATTTTTTCCTTAAAACCCCGAGAGTTGGAAATCTGCTAGGAAACATGGCTTCCAAAAGCTTTATTTCCGTACAACCCATCTTTTTGGAGATCACAATGCCCTGAAGGCCCGGTGAAACCAGAAAACGAAGATTCGACAAAGAAAATTCCCTTTTTCTCCCTAGAAAATTCGTTTTCCAGCCACTTTTCCCAAAAAAAACCTCGACAATTGGAAATCTACTGGGAAACATGGCTTCCAAAAGCTTTATTTCCATACAACCCATCATTTTGGAGATCACAGCACCCTGAACGCTAGGCGAAACCAGAGAACGAAGATTCGACAGAGAAAATTCCCTTTTTCTCCATAAAAAATTCCATTTTTTCTCCATAGAAAATTCGTTTTCCGACCATTTTTTACGGGAAAAACCCCGATAGTTGGAAATCTGTTGGGAAACATGGCTTCCAAAATCTTTATTTTCGTACGACCCATCGTTTTAGAGATCATGGCACCCTGAAGGCCAGGCGAAACTAGAGAACGAAAATTCGACAGAGAAAATTCCATTTTTCTTCATAGATTTTCGCTTTCCGACATTTTTTGCCAGAAAAACCTCGATAGTTGGAAATCTATTGGGACACATGACTTCCAAAAGCTTTATTTCTGTACGACCCATCACTGTGGAGATCACAGCACCCTGAAGGCCAGGCAAAACCAGAGAATGAATATTTGACAGAGAAAATTCCTTTTTCTCCATAAAAAATTCCATTTCCAGCCATTTTTACTGAAAAATCCCGACTGTTGGAAATCTGCTGGGAAACATGGCTTCCAAAAGCTTTATTTCTATACGACCCATCATTTTGGAGATCATAGCTCCTTGAAGGCCAGGCAAAACCAGAGAACGAATATTCGACAAAGAAAATTCCATTTTTTTCCATAGAAAATTCCATTTCCGGCCATTTTTTGCCTGAAAAACCCCGTCAGTTCGAAATCTGCTGGGAAACATGTCTTCCAAAAGCTTTATTTCTATATGATCCATCATTTTGGATATTACAGTACAATCGAGGCCAAGCGTAACCAGAGAACGGAGATTCGACAGAGAAAATTTCTTCCCGTGGAGTAGGCGCATTGTCCAATCACGTAAATTCACAATGTTTATGTTTTATTTCTGCAATTTATTTCTTGCTTGAATTGTTTCATTTATTCACCTTCCACATTAATTGCGACATGTACAATGGAGAAAGAACAAACTTTGTCATAAACTGATACAGAAGTTACTAAAGGGAAGGGGAAAGTTGCTTTCGGATACAACAAGAAACCGTATAGTGGGCTTACGGGTGAGAAAAAACCATCTCTGGGAGGGATCAATCTCGAGATAGCTTGGTGACGGAGAGTTCGACCCCGTGTTCAGGTTCAATAACCAACCTAAGAGCAGGGGAGTGGATGTAGTTGGGAGAAAGGGTGAAGGAAAAGTTGGAGAGAAGCTGGGCAATGAGAATCTTGAGCTCCACCATGGCCAGGTTCTGCCCGAGGCACACGCGAGGTCCTACTCCGAAGGGCATGTACAAGTGCGGCAGCTTACAGGCTCCCGTGATCCCATTGGCGAATCTCCCCGGGTTGAAAGAGTAGGAGTCTGGCCCCCATATCTCAGGGTCCGTGTGCAGTGTGAACACCATCGTCCACACGTTCACTCCCTCCGGCACTTGCAGGTCCCCGAATTTCATATCCGTCAAGGCCTCCCTCGACACCACTGGCACGGGGGAGTATAGCCGCAGCGACTCGTTTATCACCATTGTGAGCTGCACCCAGGACAGAAAGGTTAACACATGCCGATGATCAGGAAATCAAAACGTTATATTATGTGCACTCTGTCTTAAAGGTATGGGGAAGGCGCACCAGTTTCATCTTACGGATCACATCGGCATCAGGAAGACGGTCCCCACAAACCTCAAGAACCTCGGCACGCACACGATTTTGCCACTCTTGACTGGAAGCCAACAGCATGAGGCACCATGTCGCAGAGACGGCAGTGGTCTCGTACCCAGCCAAGTAAATGTTTTTGCAGTTGTCGACAATGAAGCGGTCCATGGCCTCCTGGCTCAAGTCGCTGTTTTTGGCACCCTCGAGAAGCATCTGCAGAAGGTCCTTCTCATATGCAGCTTCCATCCTCTCCTTCACCACCTGCAGTATCAAACTGCGGACCTCCTTCTCCAGTGCCCAGGCTTCTCTGTTAGTCTTGGTGGGGAGGTATCTGCGTCATTGCATGAACAGAATTGATTTAAGCAGCTAAGCGACAGTGGATTTTTCTTTTTCCCCTTTCTTTTCAAGGGGTTGGTATGGAAGGGGAGGCTTAATTGGAGGTTTTTCGGGAGAAAGAGAGATTTAACTTCGCACCTCATGCCAGGAATCCCAGTGGAAAGAACTTTCTTGGACATGGCCTCTTGGAGAGCCCTCAACTTGTGGAAGATCTCCTCTCCTTTGGCAAAATTGCTGCCAAAGCAGGCCCTGGAGATGACATCTCCGGAGAAACTTCTCATGTGCTGGTCGATGTTAATGCTGGCTACTCCACCGGCTGCGTCCACTTTGTTCTTCCAGGACTTCAACAGTGTCTCTGTGGACTCGTTAATGAGGTTTATCATTCCCTGCGAGCGGGCAAACTCATAAATGTTAATTTAAGAAAAAATTGGCTGTGGTGATGATATTGAAAGACATCAATTAAGATAACATACCTTGACCTTCTCCATATAGAGCTCGGGAGCGAGGATCTTGCGCTGATGAGCCCAGTGGGGGCCGTTGGAAGTTAAGATGCCTTGACCCATCAAGGGACCCCTCTCCTTGAACTGGTATGAGGGCTTCCCCAAGTCCAAAGATGTGCAGGTGGTAATCTCCCTCACCACGTCCGGTTGGTTCACATGGATTATCTGCGTGTTCCCCAGCGAGAACGCAAATATATCTCCTGTAACAATCACGAGACATCAGCGCATGAGATCAGCCTGATAACCACAAACGACCAATCCAAGTCATTTAAGAGAGGGAGAAGGAGAAAGGATCTGATTCAGGAGTGGTGAATTATTCATTTATTTTACTGAGTGACAACGTGCCAAATCAAATTTAGTGTGAATGTGAGAAGCGACGCTGGGGCGCTGGAGGCGTTTTTGTTGGGTCCAATCCAGATCCAGCGCCAGAGGAGCCACCCAGCGCATGCATCATACATCCGTCATTAACAAACACCTGACAATAACCCCATAAAAGAAAGGGCAGCCATTGGTAGGGTTCGCAAGTTCGAAAAAATGGAAACGGGCAGTGAAGGAATATTCAACATCTACCACCGTATGCCGTGCGGTGCGCCAAACGACATGACAGGCTTCAATCAACATTAACCTTGAAGTACAGAAAACGCATATCACGGTGATGCACGTTATCTGTCTATATCTGACTACGAAATCTAAGCAGCACCAACCTCTGAGTTTCATAAACTCTCTAATAATTGTACGAAAATCTTGCGTTTAGTTTATGTAGTTTGAACATGGAAAATCGAAACACGTGAATATTTTTAGATTAATCGTAGAAAAGAGATGAAGATCCCAGTTAGGGCGGCGGGGAGGTGACCTACCGTATTGTTTTCTCCACTTGACAAAGAAGGGAAAGAGGACAGCTGCACAATCATGGCGGGCAGGGGGCTGGCCAGGCGCAGTCTTGGGAGCGGAGGAGGAGGAGGAGGATCTCGCCTTCTTGATCTCCATGATGTTGCCGAGCAAGAAGGCGGGGGGTGGTCCATTGATGCCTTGTTTCCTCAGCAAGGACCTCAACTTTTCTGGCTTCACCACCAGCGCGTTGTACAGCCTCAGAAACACTCCTATTACGCCCACCACGGCTACGGATATCAGCACCTTTGCGTTCAACAACTGCAGATATTCCATTGCTGATGATTCTCCCAAGTCCTAATGTGAACGTAACTCCGGAGTACTGGAGACTTGGAGATGACAGCACTGGTTGGTAGGTGGCCGATGGGTTTTGGTGGGATATATGGGGGGGATTGTGATGCTGTTGCCAGATGCTACCGAACACACGTATATATACCTACAAAAGGGTGACCAGGACAAGGTCCCCGTGAAAGATGCTGGAAGCACGATAATTCTGCTTTTATTGAAAGAAAACGATATTTTAAGGTTGTCGCCCGCCAAATTGGTCCCGTCAAAGTGGAATATCGAATGTGGAAATCACTTTCCCAATGTAGGAATCTGCGAACCCATTTCACGACGACCGGCATGATTTGTCAAGGAGGGTGAACAACCGAGCACTACTTTGCTCCATGGACTTTAAAGCTGATTTCATTGACGGAGTGGGCTCCCGAAAAATCTTTAAACTTACGAAAGTATAATTGAATCTTAAAAGTTGTAAAAGATATAATTAAGTAATAAAATTTGTCAAATTAGTTAATCAAGTCCTTCCGTTAAATTCTGTTCAACCTGACTAATGGAAAATACTAATGTAGTTTTTTTTTTCTTTCCTACGTGACAATAAGTGATTAAAGCATGAAACATGAGATCAAAACGATGTCATTTTAGTTCAATTAAATCTTTTCAATACAATTTTTATTTAAATTATATTAGAAATAAGCAAGTGTGTGCTCGCCCCCACCGCCCCCACCCTCACCAACCTTGTCTAGAGTCGAGGAGGGTCACCAGCCCTAGGTGGGGCCCAGCAATCCCCATCAACCATTCCCCACTTTCATCCACCCTTCTCGATGATGGTGGAGCAACTGCAGCAAGCTTGCCTCAATTTTCCCTTTTTCTATTTTTTTTTTTTGCTTTTTTTAATATAAGTTAAATAAATTTGTATTAGGAAATCATATATGGACTAAAATGACGTTGTTTTAGCCACATCAATGCTAGTACGATAGAGAAAATAATATGTATAAGAAAAATCAAGTCAACATTTTCTATTAATCAAATTGGATGAAATTAACATAAGAACTTGATTGCAATAATTTGATAAGTTTGAGGAATTAATTGCACTTTTCAAAGTTTTAGAACTTAACTATATCTTCGTAATAAATTTTTAGGATTTTTAGTACAGTTATTCCAGGGAAAAAGAGAAAGCGATGACCTCAAGTCACAACAATTTACACAACCTTCAATGTGCTTAATGTGTCTCCTTTTCTCTTATGAATGTCGAATTAAACAAGCATGTGGAACGACAACATCCACGCCAGGACACTAACGGACCTCTATATGTGGTAACGTTCTCAATCTGCTTTTTAGTTGTTTTGGTAAGCGAATAATATTATAAACTCTCAGGATCCATTTGTGATGCTCTTTTTTGCTTTGATTTTTTGCGGATTTTTAAAATGAACGAAATCCAATTTTTATTCACAACGGCCTGATCCGACATTGTGTTTAGCTGAAACAAATGGATTTGGTTTTTAGGTCATAGTCTTTTAAAGGTTTCGTTGGCTCGTTTTGCTGACAGTATAAATTTTTTACGGAAAAAGAAGGGCTTATTTTTTATTGTCGGAGTGTCATTGTTGAGTTGAAATGGGCACATACAATTAGGAGTGTGCAACTACACTGAATTTACCTAGGAACCGAACTAGACCACCTAGAAAACAGGTTCTTGTTTGAATCAGTCCGGGAACAAGTTCTATTTTTCTGGGAACCGGTTGAAATTGCTCGAGTTCTCAATTCCAAGTAAAGGCCCACTCAGGAACCAAACCAAATAAAGTCCTCTCTCTCTCTCTCCACCATTGTAGTCACCACCATTGGCACTGCAGCTTGTAGGAATGCAACCTAACTCATTGTTGCCTCTCATCTCGTTGTCATGAGGCTTGCCACCATCACCGATGGAACAATAACTTGAGCGAGGTGAGTCCGAAATTGATTTTTTTTTTTTTTTTATAGCATTGTGGATCCTTAGTTTTTCATTTAGTGAAAAAGTCCATATACTTATTGATTATGTGTGCTTAATGTTTCAATATAAATTAAGAGAAGTATGTTATTATTTTCTCGTGTATTTACGTAAAATTCAAAACTGCATAGGATATCAAGCGGTTGCAAAACAGGTTCCAGTGCAAATAAGGTAAACCCTAAAATCAGATCAAAAAATAGGATAAGTTCACAAATAGGTTCTAATGCAAAACAAGGTTAAAAAAAGGGGGAATTGATTATAACATGATAGGGTATAGGATACAGGTCTGGAAGTTACTCAAGTCATTGTACTCATCTGTCAAAGACAAAGCGACATGATTCGGGTTTTCAGATCATTTTGCTCCTTTTGATTTCGGCCGGACCTCAATCCAATGAAGGCGCAAATGGTGGATAAAGACTTTTGGGGAGAAGAGACAAACATGGAGGAGGGCCCCGTGTTAGGTTGGCGGTCCGCAATGGACGAAGTTAGGTCAATGGGGCGCTGGAGCCAATGAGCGAACTTGGAGATTTGGCTACCTTTTCCCTGCGAGAGCGGCATCGATTCGGTCAATATCGGCCAGCGCCCCGTTATGATAACTCCGCAGACCAAGACCCGTTTCCATCACTCTTTACCTTGACCAATTTATCCTCTTCTCTCCCTTGTCTGATCTCGAAATTTCTCTTTATCCCATCTAAGTTTCTCCACGAAGCTCATGACTTTCTCCGATAAGCAGTATCGTATTGTATATTCCTCGCGAATTGTACCTACTCTGTTGTATAAAACAGACTTTTTATAGTATCTCAATCTTTTTTTCCCTCCCTTCCTTCAATGTTCTCCATGCTTATTTTAGAACTATTATGCGCATGGATAAATGTATGAGTTTCTAATCCTATATTTTCTCTCACAAATGTTTCGCTATTAAAATCGGAATCTTTAAATACATTCAAAAGATAGCTTGAGTCTTGAATTATATTACTCTTTTGTGCTCATATGCATTCCATTTATATGAGCATTTTTATCACTCTCTTTTCATTCAGTACTTTCAATTTTATTATTTATTTTTATCAGGTTCGTTGATTCAAACATGTTTTCCATAGAATAGTGTTTGCCTAATCTTGCGTGGGTTGATTTCTTACGCACATGCATCGCAAGTGCCGTACTCACTAGTGAATTTTATAGCGTTTTTTGCCCTCTCTCTAGTTCGAGGAATTGTTTTAATTAGTCCATCATACATACGAACGTCACTCGCTTGTTAACATTGCATGTAAACAATGTTCAAATTATTTAAGGAATAAATCACCAAAAATTTTAAACTGGGTTCAATGTGATATATTTTTCCCAATTTTTTTTGTGATACCAAAAACTCCAAATTATGTCAATTGTGATATATTTACCTTTCATTAAAAATCTAACCAAAATCACTGTTAAAATGCTGATGCGGATCCGATGTCGCACTTTTAAGAACAAATGGCTCTGATGTGTTGCCACGCAAGTGCCACACTAGAAAAAGAAAATAAAAAAAGCAAAAGTCAAAAAAGAAAAAGTGTTACAATTGGTATAATTTAGGATTTTTTGTATTACCAAAAATTTGGGATAAATGTATTACAGAAGGCATAGATTGAAATTTTTTATGGTTTATTTTCAAATTATTTACTACCAATCAGAGTTATGATTAAGACTAATTTCCGGGGGAAAAAATACGGAACCCTTATTTAAGCAATGGCCAAACAGCACTTTGCTTCCCTTCTGTACATGTTGACTTGTCAACGATTTGATTTTCTGTTTGTTAAAAGAAATAGGCGTTTCATAAAATGTTCTCTCTTTCTGATTCTTTCTTGCTTGCAAAGTTAGCGGTGGAATGCAGCATTCCAAATCAATCCGGCGCACTCAAATCAAGAGGGGTGATCAACATCTACATAAGTTCGTTATCAAACCAATCACGTGGAATGTAAATAAACAACAAGATCATATGTCTCAAGCATAGGCTATACTAGCATAATAGTTTTTGAATTACCGTAAAAATAATAGTTTATTGTAAATCACATAATTATTTCAGCATGGCAAATGTAACATAATTAAGGACGTGCTTTTAGTGCGCTTGTTACCCAACTGTATGCCTCAAATGTATAGAGATACAGCATCTTATTTCAACAAGTATGTTCGGTTGACCATTTTAGGGATACTCTTCTGGATGACGCTTGATATAATTGACACTTGACCGTCCTGAGCATGAATTTGTTGAATGGAGAACGCAAACTTTAATGTGAAGATGATAAGAAAGAAAAACTTTTGACGTCACTCCTCTGTGATCGGCTGTTCAAAACCTCTTCGGATCCCACCGTGCTACGAAAGGAGAGGCTGCTAAGTCCGCCATCCATAATTTGCTGGAATATGACCAGAAGAAGAGTGGAATTTGGACGCCCCTCTGGACCGGAGCACCTCCTCCCTCCCCAGACCGCAATCTGTAAAGGGAAGAAGTTCAGCAGCCCCCGCCAAAATCTGGTCAAAAATGTCTCCTCCTGCGTCACGTTATTTTCAATTTAAATTGCGTAAATGCGGATCTTTGATGATTTTCCTGGACTTACTATTCCCATCCAATCTTGATACTCTTTAATATTATACAATACAGTACAGTGCCAGTCAAACATTCAAAATCTCTTCACAAGCTCTCTCATACTCGATCAGACCTCACTTGTCGTCGGCATTTGTCACTGGATGAACGAAAATTTGCACTGTTATAGTTGCATTGTTCAAGCCACCCCATTTTGCAAATTTTCGTTCATCCAGTGACAAAAGAATTCGTGTTATTTAATGGGGCTTTAAAGTACCCGAAGGGTGTCCCGATCCATCAATCGAAGGGAGAGTACCCACAGCACAAATACGGAGACGCAGAAACAAAGCGTGCCTGCTTCTCAAATACTAATCAACATTGTTGGAACATATGCCTGAAGATTCGGAAGATATGCTGGGAATCTAATTTGATCTGATTTGATTATAATCATGTATTAAATCAATTAGGGATTAGATTGATTTGTAGAATATTTCATTGCATTTTCTAATATACACCTTGTATTATAATTACTAAGTTCTGTACATTGATTACAAGTGAAGAAATACATAAGTTTTCTCCCAAAGCTTCTACGCTTCTTGCTTCTCCACGCATTCTTTCATGGTATCAGAGCGCCAAGCTCTTGATTTTGCTTCCGCGCTAATTGCCTTCCAAATCCTTTGATATGCAAAACAGATTAATTTTTTTTTTACGCAGGAATCATTTTTCGCTAAAATTAAGAAGAAGCAGAGGCAAATTCTTACCATGACTCACCCAAAGAATCTGCCCCCTGCCGCTAGTGTTTCGTCCACAGGAGATATGCAAGGCCATTCTGGCACAATTCCTATAACCCAACAGCAAGTCCAAGCCCAAGGTGTACAATGGCAACTCTTCCGGACTCAGTCAAATATGGGGCAGCCCATTCCAAGCCATCCTTACCAGTGGGTACCTTATCCATGGTACGTTGAGCCAAGCCCAAATTCATCATTGCCGAGGGCAGCAAGCTACCAGAATAACGCCCAGCCCGACGAGAGCCCACCAGCCACAAGTGGGGCAAGCCCATCCGTCGAACCAAAACAAATTGGCAGGTCGAGTGAACCAAGTTTGGGAACAAATCCCTACCCGGGATTTTTTAATGTGGGTCATGGAACTGGGTCTAGCGGATTAGGTACAGGGACAAACCCTACCCGAGTCTCTCACCCGATTTTCTACCTTTTTTGATCGTGGCCGTCACTGGCCGACTAGAGCTCGGCGATCCTTTGTACGTGTCAACCGCCAACAGCGCAGAATTGCGACTAATCAGTCTACAAATAACTGGGCCGAAAAACTACACCATATGGTCACAGGACTTCTGGTGAGCCCTAGTAATGAAGGACAAAGACGGTTTCCTCGACAGGACCGTACCCATCCCTTCAAACGAGCGACTGGCCAAACATTGGAGAAAGTGCAATCACCTCATCCGAACATAGATCGGCAACCGTGTTTCTCTAGACATTGCAGCCGGCCTTCCACCAACGGAGGATTCAAAAAAAATGTGGGACAACATCAAAGAAATGTACGGGAAATTAGATCGAGCCAAAAAAAATTCTTTCATGCAGGAACTCAGCAAACTCAAGCAAGGAAATATGATGGTCACGGCTTGTTACAACAAGCTCTCATCGCTTTGGAATGAGCTCGAAGCCGCGGAAGAGAAACTCGAGGGACCAACAGAAACCCTCAAACAATATAGATCTATAAAGGAGAGGGAAAAATCCACTTAGTTTCTCTTGATTCTGAACAAGAATTACCTAACCTTCCGTTTGTAGATTCTAGCAATAGATCTGATTCCTCCCCTCAGATGGATTTTCCAGCTAGCCGTCCAGGAAGAAAGCCAGCGGCTCGCAGCTCCAGAGCATGCGCGAGGAAGCGACAGCATCGCTTTCGTGCTCCGCGGGGAGCGGCAAGATTCGGGCATCAAAACCCTAGCCCAAGAGAGAGAGAGAATCGAGAGGGGCTAGGGTTACACTCCAACGGTGATATATCCCTTAAAAGGTACGGCATCAACGGTCTAGATCTTCCTCAACAATCTGACGGTGTGCAGGGGCCTAATCTCTCCGTTGAATCAAACGGTGGATATAATTCAACGATAAAGGCATCTGACGGTCGGATTTTTTCCGCATCTTCAAGAAATTTTGGTCAAAATTCAAGGGAGAGGTAAATTATATTATGAACATTGCAAATGTTCGCATCATACAATAGAATTGTTGGAAACTACATGGCAAGCCATGAGAAAAAGGGAAAAATAAAGAATATTCTGCAGCTTACCAAGTCATTGGACTTACCAGTCTGAATAGTGACCAACCATTACCTATGGGCAATATTAGCAATTGATGCAGGCGTTGCAAAAGGTTGACATCGCAAACAAAGGAGGAAGTTTTTCATGTATATTTCACTGCCTAATAAATTCTATTTCGAGAAAAGCATGGATAGTTGACTTGGGAGCAAGTGATCATATCATTTGTGATACAAGATTTTTTTCCACTATGCATAAGAAATTAGATACATGAAAGCTCTTGCATTTATACTCCACAATAGAATGGGGTAGTGAAACGTAAACATCATCATCTATTGAAAGTCACACAAGCACTGAAGTTTCAGGGGTCTATTCCATAGAATTATTGGGGAGATTGTGTTCTTACTGCAGCTTACCTCATCAACCACATGCCAACTCGGATATTGGATGGTAAATCGCCCTTCGAATTACTTTATGGGAAAAAACCAGCACTGGATCATCTAAGGATTTTCAGTTGTCTATGCTATACTACAACTATGGGGCATCGGGACAAAATGAGTCCACGTGCCAGGCGATGCATATTCATGGGCTATTTCAACCTACAGAAGGGATACCGTGTTCTTGATCCATCAACAGGAGATTTTCGTGAGCAAGGATGTTATTTTCCATGAAATTGTCTTCCCATTTCGTGAAACCACAGCTCCCAAAGAGGATTTGAGTGCCCCAACTAATTCCCATCATTCCTTAAACGAAGAAAGTGTATCTCCTAAATATATTATCACAGCACCTCCGAACCAAGTTATTCATACAACTTCAACTTCACCTAACCAGTTGGTCCAGGAAAGTTATGGAAAGTGTGCCTGCAACTGCGCCCAACATGGAGAATGATTCTGATGTCTTGTCAAAAACCAATATTGAAGAGATATCTCCTCCTCCTCCACCAACGAATCATCCACATCATTCGGGGCGAGCCACATGACCACCAACATGGACCAAAGATTATATATGTGCCTCACTTAATTCGCCAAATATTAACTATCCAATATCTTCTTATGTCTCTTTTGATAAGCTTTCGCCGGAACATAGATGTTGCATTAGTCGCATATCCGATGAAAGGGAACCATCTAGTTATGATGAGGCATCCAGAGATCCACAGCAACAAGCTATGACAAAAGAATTACAGACATTGACTGATAATCATACCTAGGAATTAGTCAATCTTCCTCCAAAAAGAAAGTCCATAGGATACAAATGGGTCTATAAAGTTAAATATAGAGCTGATGGATCCATTGAGCGTTGCAAGGCTCGGTTGTTGGCCAAGGGATATACTCAACAAGAAAGTTTTGACTATTACGAGACATTTTCTCCAATCGCTAAAGATGTCACAGTTCATTCATTCTTATTAGTTGCAGCTATCCATGATTGGTCGTTACACCAAATGGACGTCCACAACGTCTTTCTTCATGGCGACTTAGATGAAGAAATCTACATGGATATTCCTCAAGGCCGGAGACGGGGGGAAAATAAAGTATATCATCTCCGAAAATCCCTTTATGGACTGAAATAAGCTTCCAAGCAATGGTACACCAAGTTTACTAATGCTCTCACAATTGCAGACTTCAAACAATCCAAGTATGATTACGCTTTGTTTACATGGACTAAAGGTACGTCATCTATTTACTTAATGATATACGTTAATGACATTCTCATCATGGGAAATGATGAAGTTGCAATAAAGAGTCTTAAGAAATATTTACATACCACATTTCATATAAAAAACCTGGGAGCACCAAAATATTTTCTTGGGATTGAGATTGCTTGATCTCACCAAGGAATTTCCCTTAGTCAGCGGAAATTTGTCTTGGAGATCATATCATAAGCCAGTTTATCAGGATGCAAGCTAGCAAATATTCCAACTGAGAAAAATACCAGATTAACTGCAACGGATCTTGTTGGGGGAATGTCTCAAAATGATGACCCCGTACTCAAAGATCCGACGAGTTATCAGAAGCTCATTGGAAAACTCATATACCTTACTATGACCATACGCAGTGCAAAAGCTCAGTCAATTTATGCACAACCCAAAGGAATCTCACATGAATGCTGCTTTGAAAGTTGTGAAGTATTTGAAGAAGTTTCCATGACTTGGAATACTTCTATCTAGAAGATGCAACATGAAAATGATAGCATATTGTAATGCAGATTATGCAACTTGCCCTATGAGTCGAAGATCCATCATTGGATTTTGCATTAAATTGGGAGAATCTCTTCTTTCATGAAAAACCAAGAAGCAAGCAATGGTTTCTTTGTCTTCACCCAAAGCAGAATATCGGGCCATGGCAAAAACCACATGTGAGATTGTGTGGATACGAGGTTTGCTTGGGGACCTCGGAATACAACTGAAAGAGCCAACAAAGCTATTTTGTGACAACGAATCAGACCTCAAGCTTGCAGCAAAGCCCATAATGCATGAAAGAACTAAGCATATAGAAGTGGACTGTCACTTCACTCGAGAGAAAATTCAAGAAGGGATAATCGAGACAAAAGGAATTGGAACCACTAAACAACCTATAGACATCTTCACCAAACCTCAATATCAAAGACAACGCATATCTACTAAGCAAGTTAGGCATCTTGGATATCTATAAGCCACCAGTTTGAGGGGGAGTGTTGGAAAATATGCCTGAAGATTCGGAAGATATGCCAGGAATCTAATTTGATCTGATTTGATTATAATCATGTATTAAATCAATTAGGGATTAGATTGATTTGTAGAATATTTCATTGTCTTTTCTAATGTACACCTTGTATTATAATTACTAAGTTTTGTACATTGATTACAAGTGAAGAAATACAAAAGTTTTCTCCCGAAGCTTCTACGCTTCTTGCTTCTCCACGCATTCTTTCAAACATTATCGTAATCAGATCCAACCAGTTCTGTATGGCATTGTATATCCGTAAATTTAAAACCTTGACAAGGAGAGGGGGCGAGGTAAGTTCAAGCTGCCAACGTCGTCTCTCTGCCACCTCAGAGTGATCGGAATATGAGCCTTCGGCAATGCCAAATATCTCCAACCTCTCCATCAATCTTCACCACACCCTCGACAGGTCTGCGTCGTCTCTCTGTCGCCAGAATTCTCTCTTCCCACGTCGTCGTCGTCGTCGTCATCGCAGGGAACCTCGCATCACTCCATGATGATTGCTTTTCACTCTTTTGGGCCTATGGCAACCCTTCTTTGAGTATTCTCGCCGTTTGATCATTTAGACCCTGCTCATTTTGTGAAAAATCATTTTTCAAGAAAATGACGATATTTTCATGTATTCAATTGAAACTTGAAGATGAATTGTAAAATATTTTCCACTATTCAATATCTAACTTCATTTTCTAGGAAAAATTACCCAAAAAATCGAATTTTAATTTCTTTAATCGACCTAAAAATTTTAATCTTAATTTTCATATATTTTAAAAAACGAATTTTTATTTTTTTTATTTTTTTTAAACATAATTTTTTTTCTTTTTTCTTTCTTTTTTCTTTTTCCTTTTTCTTTTCCTTGTTTCTCCTCCTTCCTTCATCGCCGTGTGACTCAACAATGGTCGGCTGCCTGGTGACCATCCTAGACGCAAATCAACAAGCTTGAGGCTTGATCAATCTAAGCAAACTCAAGCTCTATCAAGGCAAACCAGCTCGAGCTCTGCCAAGGCAGGCAAGCTCGCAGCTCACTAGATCCAAGCGAGCTTGAGACTCACCTAGGTCGCCAAATTTAGCCTCGAGCTAGCTCGCCTCACCATAGCCTGACAAGCTTGAGCTAGCCCATGGCCGGCCACCACCATGGCCCGCAACTGACGCAGAAAAAGAAAATGAAAGGAAAAAAATAATTAAAAACTCTATTTAAAAAATAACGAAGAAAAAGACAACGTAAAAATAAAATAAAATTGTGTTTGGTAAAAGAAAGTGAGGCAGAAGAAATTATGGGAAATATTTTTCGCTTTCTAAAAAATGAAAAATATTTTCCTCACTTTTGAAAGTGTTTTTTCCAGTAGGAAAAAATGTATTCCTTGATTAGTTCATTTTCCGTGAAATAAATGCCGAAAAATCTAAAAAACATTTTCTTGAAAGTTATTTTTCATGAAACAAACAGAATCTTAGAAAGTTCCCAATCATTTTTCAGCCCTCCCAATTCACACATAACTCCATTCGAAGACAACATGGTTTGCTTCTACGCGTCAATAAGCTTTGGCTAATATGGTTGAGCAAGCAATAGCTTATTATTCTTGTTTTGTTAACTTATTTAAATTTTAAAAAAAAATCATCTAATTCGAGTTTATCCCACCTCTTTTCGAATTTCTTATCCAATATTTTAGGGCGACGTTATTTCCACCCCTTAAATGACTAAATCCAATCAATTTTCATCAAAAAGACAAAATTGTCCTCTATCTTCAATTGCAATTCAAATTGGTGGTCCCAAATTTATTTACTTTCCTTTTTTTAGTTTTTCTATATATATACGTGTAGGATCTACTTATTATAATTAAGAATGTCATATATATTTAGTTTTTTTTATTGTAAATTTTTCATGTATATTAAAGACACCATGTTTTTTTATTAGATATTACATCAATAAAAATTTATTTTGTCAAAAAGTAAAATTTCCAAGAAATTTAGTTCTTTTCTACATTGTCAATCAAATTTGTGGATAAATTTATGGATAAATTTATGGATAAAGTAATTTCTTTTTGGAAATGCCGGTGAAATGTCATTATTTTAAATTAACAAAAATTAATATCATCTATGAACTATTTATGAAAATATCAAGATACATCATTGTGCATAATGTTTTTAGTGTACTCCTAAATATTCCTCTACATATTACATGCTCTGTATGTACCTTGCTGATAAAATAACAAAAAAAAAAAAAAAAAGGATAAATTCTTTGATATAATAATTAAAAGGGTTAATACTTTGAAAAATTTCAAACCGGTACATATATGACAAATTTATCTCAAACTAATTTTTTTACTATGAAAAATTCCAAACTGGTTCATATGTGACAAATATACCCTATATGACCACAAAAATCCCAAACTTGTACATTTGTGATAAACTTACCCCAAACTAAGTTGTTTAACCTTCAAAAACCCTAAAATGATACATTTGTGATAAATATAAACTCCGTTAAATCGGATTAATACCACAAAAAAACACAAAAATTGTACAATTGTGACATACGAAGAGTAAAATCATAAACCTATACACTAATCAACTATCATGTGTCATCAAACTTAACAATTTAATAATAAAATTTAACGGAAACTAACAAAGGGTAAATTTGTCACAAGTGCACAAGTTTTGGGTAAATTTACCAAAGATGTATCGGTTTAAAGTTTTTAATGATTAAAAAATTAGTTCGAGGTAAATTTATCATATGTGTACTAATTTGGGATTTTTCAATATATTAACCCTAAAGAAAAAGACTTGATATATATTTAAGACGAATGAACTTAATAAAAAGTTCACCAAGAAAGTGAACTTTTGAAATAAGAGGGACAAAAAATAGATAAGTTGTTATAAGATCAATGATGAAAAAGAGAATTTTCAATTTTATACTATTTCAAAGTATGTCACTTTTCCTTATTATTATTGAGATAATTTTACATGGAACACGTAGAACATCGTAAGAATATATGAGTATACACCTTTTTTTAATATGCTAAAAAAATGTGAAATGTTTAATTATGCTAACTTGTTAAATATAAAAAGAAAACATAGAAAACAACAGAGTGGGCCAATCACATTAGACTGCAATTGAAAGATTGAGGTCAGTTTTATCTTTTTAGTGTAAATAGGAGTGAATTTAGTCATTTAGGCCATGTTTGGTAACCATCCAAATAGGGTCAAACTCTTATTCTTTGTTTCCGGGAGTAGTTTGGGAATAGAATTGTATTTAGTAAAAATTTTGTCCCCGAAAACAAATTTGGAGTAGAATCAAGAATAAAAAAAAATTAATTCTTGTTCTGGGAACAAAAAAAAAAAAAAAGAATCAAAAAAGTGGAACCCTTCTCTCTCCTCCTCTATTGCCATTCGCCACTATCCGCCACTGCTCGTTCGCCGCTCACTAGCAACTAGTCCGGCGAGCTCGTCGGAGGCAAGCCCAGCCACCGGGAAAGCTGAGCCTCAACAAGGCAGCTACCGACGAGGTTAGGCCAACAAGGGCCGGTGACACTCCAGTGAAGTCGCCGGCCCTTGTCTAGCCGGTCGCCAGTCCGCCGACCAGCCTAAAGAAGAAGAAGAAGAAGAAGAAGAAGAAGAAGGAGGAAAAAAAAAGGAAAAAAGTATAAAAAAGTATTTAAAAATTAAAATAAATTGATTTGATTCTACGGTACTAAACGCAATTCTATTTCAAAATTAGAAAATTTTGGACAGTTACCAAATAGCTTAAAATGCTTAGAATATGTTCTCGAGAACAGAATAAAAAAAAATCATTTCTGATCAGAATCTACTCCCGAAAACAGAATTGTTACCAAACGCGCCATTAGGAAATGGAAATCGCCACTCATATTCCATCCAAACGTATCCAGCTTTATCCGGTTAAGAGGATATCCACAAATGTCAAGTAAGATAATTTGTCATCATGACTTCTACAGCTTTAGAGAGAGGGGGAGAGTGGGAGAGAGAAAGAGAGAGAGATTGATTCGACATCGCCAAACTCCAAACTTAATTTCGAACTTTCAAAGCAGCACATCACCTTGTAAGAATGCCAATGAACAAAAAACTAAGATTGATACCACAAAAAAGGGAATAAGAACGCTTCAAGTGCCAAAAGTTGGCACAAAGGGACACTTAAGTGCCAAAAGTTACGAAAGGTACACTTAAGCCACATTCGAAAAAACGGATCACTTAAGTGCCACCCACCAAAATCCGGCCAAAAAGGTCGACGTGGCATTTTTCCGACGAATTTCCGCGAAATGAATCCAAAACGACGCCGTTTTGCACGCCGACGTGGCAAATAATGCAAAAACGGCGTCGTTTTGACGTGGTAAAAAAATAATAAAAAAAATTAAATAAATTAAATTTAAAATTAGATTTAGTTAAAATATTAAAAAATAAAAATTTTAAAATTAGATTTAGTTAAAATATTTAAAAAATAATAAATTTAAAATTAAATTTAGTTAAAATATTAAAAAATAATAATTTTAAAATTAAATAATTTAAATAATTAAAAAAATAATTTTCAAATGAGATTTAGTTAAAAATTAAAAAAAAATTAAAATTAAAATTAGTTAAAATTTTTAAAAATAAAATTTATAAAAATAAAAAAATTATTTTAAAATTATTTTTAGTTAAAATATTTTTAAAAATAATTTTTAAAATTAAATTTAGCTAAAATTTAAAAAATAAAATTAAATTTAATTAAAAATTTTTTAAAATTAAAAATTTAAAAAAGGGGGGCGATGGCTAAGGCTCCCTCAACCACCGGCCCCCTTTTTATTAATTTTATTAATTTTATTAATTTTTTAATTTTTAAATTATTATTTTTTAATATTTTAACTAAATCTAATTTAAAATTATTATTTTTTATTTTTAAAAAAATTATTTTAAAATTTTTAATTTTTAATATTTTAACTAAATTAAATTTTAAATTATTTTTTAAAATTTTTAACTAAATCTAATTTTAATTTTTTTTTAATTTTTAATTTTAAAATTATTATTTTTTAATATTTTAACTAAATTTAATTTTAAAATTATTATTTTTTCAATATTTTAACTAAATATAATTTTAAATTAATTATTTTTGAATTATTTTTAAAATTTTTAATTTTTAAGTATTTTAACTAAATTTAATTTTAAAATTATTATTTTATAAATATTCTAACTAAATCTAATTTTAAAATTATCATTTTTTAATATTTTAACTAAATCTAATTTTAAATTTAATTTATTTAATTAATTTATTATTTTTTATCCCATGAGTCCAAAACGACGCCGTTTTTGCATTATTTGGCCTTGTCGCATGCAAAAACGGCGCCGTTTTGGCTTTCTGAACAAAAATGCCACGTCGGCATTTTGGCCGGACACTCAAGATCCATTTTGCTCCGATTTTGGCCACAAAAACTTTTAAAAAAACTTAGCTGACCATCCTCCATCAAATGACGAAGTGACAGTCAATTAAAAACTTTACCCTACCTTTCTTCTTTTTTTCAATTTTTATGTTCCTTTATTGAGAGATAAAATCTCAAGGGGGGCCCACACAATCAATTTTCATGAATATAGTGAAAGAAAAAATAAATTAGATGTCAAAATATAAATAACTACAAGTAAAAAATATTATCACCTATTAAAAAAATTGTTAATGTTGTTATATAGATCTATTAAATTCAAAAGATGAAAAAACACTTGAAATGGTGGCTTCCTTGATTAGTTTCATTTTGCCTCCATTTTTCTTTTCTTTTCTTTTCTTTTCAAGATTTGCATAATTCTTTATTGCAAGCTCAAATTGAGACATAAATCAAAGTAATAATATTCACACGATAAGAAACAAATCTTACACTACTATATACCTTAAAACTTAAGAACTTTTTCAATAATAATTCTAGTTAACATAGCATAATTTTCTCATATATTTGTTTTCAACTTGATGATAGTTTGCTAAACTAATGCACATGAAATTTCTTGTAGAAGAAAACAACATTTGATCACTTGACACAAGGAATTTCATTGATTTTTACACAATTGGTAATTCGGATGAGATGAGTCACCCTAGCTATTTTCAAAATTTGATTTGCAATTAGGAAAGAATAGAGATTTTTCAATCGTTGCTAGTACATGTTATTATTTTATTTGAAATAAAATACCTTGTAAATTGACTTTTTATCTATAGAAAATGATATAGGGTCAACTATGTTAAGATTATGTGAATCTTCTTAATGAGCCAAGTGTTGAAACTATCTTGGGTTAAGTCTATATAAGAATCGATCAAAAGTCATTTTTTGGTTTAGTTTTGACTCATGTGATCATAAGATTGATTTTGTAATGCTTTAGGTCCCAACACATCTTCATCTACAAGATTTGGATCCATGGGACAAATTTTCTTCTTTACAAATTACCAATTGTGTGAAAATCAATGAAATTCCTTGTACCCTCATCCTTGCATATTGTATATGTTAATTCAATAGGTAAATGCTATGACATAAATTTCCAAACGATTCTACATAATTATTTAAAAATAATTTGGAAACACCATGACGTGCGATCTAAATTTATAGGAGAGTCAATGTGTGTCGAGTGGTCAAAGGTTGCTCTCTTTTACAAGAAAGTTCATGTGCATTAGTTTAGCTAATTACTATCAAGATGAAAACAAATACATGAGGAAATTACGTCGTGTTAACGAGAATTATTAGTAAAAAAGCTCTTAAGCTTTAAAGTGCAAAGAAGTGAATTTAGTCATATATTAGTGGAAATAGCGACACCTCATGAAATTTACTCGATACTGGAAGGAGCAAACAGAAAAAGGAATAGTATATGGTCTATGAAGCTCATGGTCCATTTAAGCTGATGCAGTCACATCGATCCGTCGAAAAAGCCGCATAATCATATGATTTTGTACATGATGCAATAACTGGTCCAAATTCAAAACCCCCCCTCGCCGGCCCCGCCGTTTCGTCCTCCATTAGGTTTTATGGTTTTCGGTTTTTGGACAGGTGAGTCAGGTCGCTCCAGTTTCTCTGCATCGCATTTCGGAATTTTGCATCTTTCCGGTCCGGTCACTTTGTGGCTCCCGTTTACGCGCATATCTTCCATCGATTTCTCTTTCGATTGTCCCTTCTTGCTACGACGGTGCTGTGATTGCTCCAGGCGATCATCATCATCATCATCATCATCATCATCATCTCAGCGGCATTCTGTCGACCATGTCGTGTTGAATTTCTTGTGGATGAAGCTTTGGGCGATCCAGGAACGGAAGAATGCTGGGCGTGAGGTGTCTGAGAGCTGGAGAGGTGATGCTTCTCCGACGCAGCCGGGGATTTCGGTCCCACCCTTCCCTTCTCTTCCTCCACCATAGCAATTCTGCCCCCGCCGGCGATCGCTTGCTACTCGCGAGCAGGAGACGGGACGCCATCGGTTCCCGGAGTGCCAAGGGAAGTGGCCTCCACGTTCAGGCCTTCCTTTCTGATCCTCCCTTCCCCAGGCCTTCTCCCGATTCGCTCGTCAGTCCCCCCTTCCTTTCTCTCTTCCATTTGGCTGCTACGCGAGATGAACCGGTTGGTTTGGATCCCTATCATCATGTTTCTGTTTTTGCTTTGAACCCCATCTCCTCCGCAGTTTCCCGTGCTAAGCGGCCGCGCACTATACTCCACGTCGACGTCCGAGCCCGGGAAAGTGTCGACCCCGAACCAGCCGACCCCACCACCCCCGGCCAGTGGTAAAAATGAAAGCCGAGTCGCTGATATGAAAATTCTTCGCACTCTCGCGAGTTACCTGTGGATGAAGGATAACCTCGAGTTCCGGCTGAGGGTTGTGGCTGCCTTGGGTTTCTTAGTCGGCGCCAAGGTAGCTGTTGCCGCCTCCTCCTTTCGCATTTCGATGAGCTTTGGCTTTTCCTTTCCTCACCCGCTTTGCTTGGGTTCCCAGGTCCTCAACGTGCAGGTGCCCTTTCTCTTTAAGCTGGCTGTTGATTGGTTGACCACCTCCTCTGGAAATGCTGCTGCTTTTGCTTCCTTTGCCGCCAATAACTCCACTGCATTGGCTCTCTTTGCCACCCCTGCTTCCGTTTTGGTGGGATACGGTATTGCACGCTGCGGGGCCTCTGCTTTCAACGGTACTACACCCCTTCATTACTTCTTTGGTCCTACTACCCGCACATTTTTACACCCATTCATGTCCTTATCTCTATTCCATGGCGCATCTCACTATAATTGAATGCAGTCTTGTTTCTGCAGAGTTAAGAACTGCTGTCTTTTCTAAAGTCGCATTGAGGACAATCCGATCAGTTTCCAGGAAGGTATGAAGCTTCTTTTATGGTCAATCTGTTTGGAATGTCTCTCGTGTCTGATATTTTTTGCCCCTGCTTTTCCCTGGTCCATCTGTTTGATTCATTTGTGCTACTTCCGTTGTATCCATATTCAATGCTCACCTGGCTTCACATCACCTTTTCTTTTTCTTTTTTTAAATTCATTCTTTTACTTATGAATGATATTTCAATCTTTACAGGTCTTTTCGCATCTTCATGACCTGGACCTCCGATACCACCTCAGGTGTGTATTCTTGGTCTTTATAAAGTTCGTTTCTCGTTTTTCTTTTGCAGGTTTCACTGTCTTATAAAAATTGCAAATATGCCAAAAAATGATATATTGGTCGTTGGATTCTCTTCATAGTTTTTCTGTGAGGTGAGTAACACCTGGTCATGTAGATTGTGTTGAGCAGCAATTGTGAGAGAACTAAGTTGGTTCTCATATAATAGTTTCAGGCTGAAGAATGGTTTTTATGCCTCAACTATCACGCATGAACAACGTTGGTTCATGTTTTTTGAGACTGAAGAATAGCTTCTCCGCTTCATTACTGTAAAGAAGAATGTAATGTATATTAATGTTACTCGACTGAAGATGCTCGTCTCGATGCATATCCACCTCCAGACATCTCTCAATTTCTGTTCTGAAGGCTGTATCTCAATTCTATATGTCATGGACTTCCAATTTCCCTTATGAGATCGTGAGACTTCAAGGAGGTGCTAATGATAGCTCTAAAAAAGTTATCACCGCGACTATATTGTTCAATTCAATGTTCATCAATGTTTTAATAGCCATACTGGACAATACCGAATTGGTCACTAGTACGTGGTTTTACCGATTCAACTAGTTTAACCGGTTAAGCAAGTTGGCTTGGTTTTATTTAAATGAATCAAATAATTTGTTTCTGACAATATAAAAAAGCAACCAGATGATGCTTCTCATGCCCAGCAAATATACAGGGGTGTCTCTATTGTGAAATGAGCTTTCATTTCTGAGCCTTGTCCCTTGGAATCTCACTTGTTTTTTTTTTTCCAAACAGAAAGAAAGATGAGTATAAATATAGGATATGGCCTAATTGTCAAGGAATGTCATCACTTAACTTGGATACTAGTTCAACAGTGCAAGGGTTCGAGTCCCATGCCTGTGGCTGGTAAAATCTATTTTTGTTCAAGATGAGATCAGTTCAAACCAAAACCCATTCACCAGTTGAACCGGTTTTGACCTTCAGCTATAAAGATATGGACTGGACCAGTGGCCTGACCGCCATCTTGTTGAACACAGAAAACCACCAGTCCAGTCCAGTATTAAAAACACTGATGTTCATGACTGTTGCTGATCATTGTTACAACAAAGTATGCATCACATAAGAGCAGCATGGAGGGTTGATCATAGAATTTGCAGTTGTCAATCAAATACATTACTGCTGTTATAAGGTGCCAAAGGGATAAATAAACTCGAAGTAGGGTGGATCATATTATTTGCATTCTGTTGATCATAATAGGGTTGGCCGTTTATGTCATTTTATGGAATCAAGTTATGTAATTTTCCACCTATTTTAATGTGGTCATTGTGTTTCTAGTCGAGAAACAGGTGCGTTGAACAGAATTATTGATCGCGGAAGCCGAGCTATAAACTTTATTCTCTCCTCTATGGTGTTCAATGTTGTGCCCACTATTTTGGAGGTATGACTTAATCCTCGGCTACTTTTGAAAAAGCTGAGTTCATAGAGATATTTGATGCAGTGCCTTTGTGCTACCACTTTTGTGGCACATCATGCACATTTATAATGATCCTTCTTTCTTCATTCCATGCTTTTGAATTGCCATATCTTCTACAGGAATGTCAGTATCATTGAGCAACTTAGTTATGCTTAACACATACTTGTTCAGATATCTATGGTAGCAGGCATTCTTGCATACAAATTTGGAGCACCTTTTGCTTGGATCACATCACTTTCTGTTGCTGCTTATGTTGTCTTCACATTAACAGTGACACAGGTACGAGATTCTTGCAATCTTCAAAGCCCCTCCCTCCCTCCCTCCCTCTCTCTCTCTCGCAATCACGCACAGCCATTTCCTCCTTCAGGGGAGCCATTCTCTTCCATTTCTCTTTAGATGTCATTGTTAGAGATAATATTCAATGATGGTCGTGGAGCTATATTCTTATTATTCTTTTCTGGTTCTCTGTATCTTTCTTCTACTGAGCTTGGGTATGTGCTGGTTTTACAATGTCTTGAAGTTTTGTTCATACACATTTGTCTTTCTCAGTGGAGGACAAAATTTCGGAAAGCCATGAATAAGGCTGACAACGATGCAAATACCAGGGCAATTGATTCACTTATTAATTATGAGGTAGATTTTGATAATAGCCTGCATCTGTATTTTATTGATGTCAACACCCCCTTTGATATCCTTTGATATGGCCTCAATTGACAGCATCCACTTTTGTTTTCTTTTCTCTAGACTGTCAAATATTTCAATAATGAAGCCTATGAAGTTGGGAAGTATGATGAGTTCTTAAAAAGTAAGTCATTTACTTTTTTTTTGGTGAATTTTGTTTGCACTCTATTCATACCAATGCTGCAGGAGCCATGGATATACTGCTAGAAGGAAAACAGACTTAGCAGTGACCCTTTTGGGTTGTCGCCCCTTGGTGCCTCATAGAGAATTTCTCTGTACTTTTCCACCAAAAAGAAAAAAAAAAAGGAAAGAAAGATGTCGAATGCCAACTCTTAATTTTTTCCATCAAACAAATGGTGAAAAATAGTCTGGTTGATATGATAATGTCATGATACTCTTATCATAATAGTGATGAAGCGAGTCCTAAGGTCTTAAATGTTCTTTTAGAAGCAGAGACATGCATGAATTGTGGTAGATTATGTTGTGCTTTGAGCATAGACAAGGCAATAAGAAGAGAGAGGGAGCATATGTTTTGAGTTTTACTTGACTTGGATACTCTTTCCTAAAGTTCCCCTTTGGCATGGGTTTTATTTGGTCATTGGGAGGAGAGAAAGAGGACCAGCTGGGGGACAGGTGGGGGAGGATCAGAAAGGGAATGGGACAGCTCCCATTCAAGTTTTAGTTCACAATGAAGTGTTCTTAAAGTTGCATTGTGAGTAGATAAATAAAGGCTAAGAAAGGATATTGATAGAATCATTGTGCATCTATATATAGCTGCAGTTGGGGGTTTTTTCCTACAGTCGTGTAAAGTCGTTTAAGAATACTTGGTCAGTTCAGCAGAGCCAATCTAAGGACATTCAAGTCTTTTAAATCGAACGCTACAACATGTAGATCATTGAATTCCATTGGAGACATCTAAATTTGTATTAATTTACATTCCCTCATTGATATTGTTGCATATGTGAATTTTCCTAATTCAAATGGATGTGATCTCTAATACTTGGTGGCTTGTAGATGCCTGCCTTTCTTCATTCATTCTTTGATGTCTATAGGAAGAGCAATGGGCCTGCACTCAGTGTATCATATTCTTTTGGTGGCCATTCTTTTTCCACTCTTTAACATTTTCTTCATGTTTATTCTCATTCTTGTTATTTAAAGGGGAAAAAAAAATCTTCATCCTAAATGGCCGTGTATGTTTTGTGTAATGGCTCTTCAGTAGCTCTTCCTCTCATATGGATTGATAGCAGTTACCATCTTAGATGGCTGATAGCAGTTTCTAGTTAGATGGAAATAGAGTTTCTTTTAGAAAAAATCTTCTGGAATACTCCTCATATGGTTATGCTACTTTTAGGATATGAAGCTGCTGCACTAAAAACACAGCGAAGCCTTGCAGTTTTAAACTTTGGGCAAAGTGTAATATTCAGCACAGCTTTGTCAGCTGCAATGGTTTTGTGTTCGCATGGGATAATGGATGGCACGATGACAGTTGGTGATCTGGTAGAACTTTCTTTTTAGATACATTTCGGTTCTTTTAAATTTTTTGTGAAAGGAATAACTACATTATGATGCTCACAAAAACTCATGTTTTGATGATGCAGGTTATGGTTAATGGGCTTCTCTTCCAACTTTCTCTCCCTCTCAATTTTCTCGGTAGCGTGTATCGTGAGACTGTACAGAGCCTTGTTGATATGAAGTCCATGTTTCAGTTGTTGGAGGTAATTTATAATTTTTTCAAGCAAAGTATACCCATTTAGTTAATGATAGTGGATTTTCTAGGATGGCATCTATTTAGTGTTCTCTTTTATGCGTCTAGGGGAATAGAAGTACAGATGTCAGGTACAAGCATGTCTCCTGAGTTTTAATATGAGACACTTGACTTTGCCAATAAGAATCCAAGATTTGTGCAACCAAACCTGACTTACATCAATATGAGACTGATGTTTTTTGTGCTTTTATGAACATGAAGTATATGCATTTGGTTGATGATGTAAAGCTTGCTGGACGGCATCAATGTAGACTGCCTTTCAGGGTTCTGACTTTATCTGGTGCCTGAAGGGATACTTCCCGTCTTTCGTCTTCATAATGGGGTTATGTGGTTTTTATGTCAGGGAAGAACTGGAGAGGTCAATAAAAAATGTCACCGATTGCTTTGTCTAACTTTGAGATTCTTATCCTTACTCCTTTCATTCATTCACTTTTCTCGTCGCAAATGCCAAAGCTCTGATATTTTTCTAAAAAAGTGACTTGACTTGTTAAGGTTAGATTTTTATGGAGTGACTCTAATGTTGAAGTGGCATCTATCTTATCAACCAAAGTGTATATGTATATTTTTTGGTTCAGTCAGAAACAAGAGATTGACTGTTCATTGACTTCAACCTTTGTGCTGGATTGCTGATGATGAAAGTTTCCTCTGACAACAGGAGAGGGCTGACATTAGAGATAAGGAGGATGCAAAGCCCTTGAAATTAAATGGAGGTAGCATTAAGTTTGATAGCGTTCATTTCAGGTAGGAATAAATTTTGTGCGCTCTTGTGAAGGAATTACAGCATTTAGTTGTAATGGTGATGTTGTTGCACTTAATGCTTTATAATCTAGATGATATGCCTTGAATGCTGGGATGTTTGCTTAGGATTGAACCAAGCATACAATCACGCTGGTGGTGGGTGGATGCAAAGAAGCCGTTTGCAGTGAAATTAGAGCTACCAAGTTTTTGTTCTTTTTGGCCAGAATCCACCCAAATGTTAACGAGGTGGAAGATTTGACATGGAAAATGTCTAGTTCAACTGTAACCCGGAATTAATTATTTGGTGAAGTTAAATGAGTTTATTGCTTTGATATTGTGTTATATCATTTCGTTATGAGTACAACCTTTTTTCTGAAAGGAAGGTAAAGCACAGGTATATAAGAAAAAGAAAATAGAGGGAATGTGGTATAAAATGCTTAAAGTAAGATGGACGCGGAAGCTGAATAAGGACCATATCAGGATTGTTATGATTGGTCCAGTAATGACATTCTTCAGCTAGGATTTAACATCTCTACTTTATTGCGTGTATTTTGTATTTCAAGCCATACATTCACATTTTAGTGTCCAGTTTGAGACTTCTTGTGGACTTCATTTGTCGTTGGGTCTATTGCTATCACCTTTTATATTGGCTTATTGACGCATTTTTCTATGGTTTCACTTGCTGTAGTTACCTGGCAGAGCGAAAAATACTTGACGGTGTATCATTTGAAGTTCCTGCTGGAAAGAGCATTGCTGTTGTTGGGACAAGTGGTAGTGGTAAGCATTTGTTGAATCCTTTTGGCCAAGCTAACCTTGCTTATGTGTAAAATTATTGTCGCAGCTGTTTTATGTTGTGTTGTTAACTGTTCAATAATCTTTCGAGTGACTCTGACTCTATTCGCTGAAATTGGAGATATCTTATGTGTTTTTGAAAATTACCAAGACACCCTATGATAGAATCTGTTTGATTCGGGAATTCCTAGAATATAATGAAATGGTTTTAATGTGCACTTTTTCCCCATGTAGTTAAAAAAACTGAATTTGGAAGGCATCACTCTGTGGTATAGTTTGGTTGGCTGTAATAGATTCTGACAGTGTGTCAGAGTAATCTTTTACATGAATGTCCCAGTAATTTTGCCAAAAGTCAGAGTTGTGGAGAAATTTACCCTTACTTCTTTTTGTGTCCATTGTCCCACTTCATTTGATCTGATGGATAAGCTGCTAATGCTGCATGCGTTGGCAAACATTTTGCAGGCAAATCAACCATTCTTAGACTGCTCTTCAGATTTTTTGATGCTCATTCTGGATGCGTAAGAGTCGTTAAATTTTTAAATTGCACTTTATAGAATTTTCATGTGGTGTTTAGCTTTTCATTCTTGCATGTATCAGTCTCACCTTACTACCATTAAGCCATTTTCTATAATAAGAGAAGGAAAGTTAAGTCTATATAGTAGCAGGATGGATGCAGGCTTCCAAATGAAGATTAACTTCATCAATGATGTTGTGCATTCAATTGAATTTATTCAATAGTAGTATTGAGCATTCAATGATGGCACGTGGAAGTAGATGTGGACAAAGTAAGTACCTTAGGAATTTTCATAAATATGCACACGAAATTGTTATATTCTGGCTTATAGTTACATCACCAATCCTTCGATTTGATTGTTTATTGATGTAAACTTGTATGCAAAGGCGTTTGCAAAACTTATGAATCAATGAGAGTGTGTAGGTATGCCTGTCTTAGTTATTTATCAATGTGATGGATCACTAGCTGCTTTGCACAGAAGGGTAGTATAGACTACATATCTGTGCATACCCAATAATAAATTCCACTGCATGTTTTTTACTTGTCGAGAATGGATTAGTAGTTGCTCAAGTCTGTGGTGATATTTGTTTACCTGTTGACAGATAAGGATTGATGGTCAAGACATCCGGGACGTGACGCTAGAAAGTCTACGAAAGTCTCTTGGTGTAGTGCCACAAGATACAGTAAGTTAAAAGACCAAGAAATTGAATTCTTTTAGCTTCTTCACATGTTTTTTGTGTTTTGTTACAGAGCTTGCAAGGTGTTGCTTTTATGAAGTGTGCAATTGACCATTTTTCAGGTACTTTTCAATGATACGATATATCACAACATCCATTATGGATGCCTTTCAGCAACAGAAGAGGAGGTATATGATTAGCTTTGCATTTCTGATCTGTTTTGCACACATAAGAATTTACCAAACATTTTACTTATTTCCGAATTCTCATCTTGACTGCTGATTCTCTAATCAGGTTTATGATGCTGCACGACGTGCAGCTATTCATGACACGATTATGCGATTCCCTGAGAAATATTCAACTGTGGTAGGAGAACGGGGTCTTAAGGTGAGAAGGTCATTCCTTTTGTTGGACCAATTAATTTTTTCTGGGCATACTTTAGACCGTTACTCTGCATTGCCTTTCTGAGTAGGCTTGGAATTGGAGTTATTGGAATTATGGGTCTTCTTGGGCAATCAAGTACTAGTTAGCAAAATATAAACTGTCATTAGTCATTTGGTATCTCATTCTTTGAAGTTCATTCTAGAACATACGGTGCAAGAAGATTTTAAATTAGAAAATGGAAGTCTTGAAACTCTTAAGGTTTGGTGTCGAACTGCCTTTCTAATCAGGCAGTAAGTATGGGAATAGTATCATGCATCTAATATAGAAGCTAAAATACAGTTTTGACCCCAAGTTAATCACAAATTCAACTTTTGTTGCTTATGATTTACTATATATATTGCCCCGTAAAATTTTAAAATGCATACTTTCCTGTACTAGTGAAAAGCCATGCTCATCAAGAGTGTATAGTTCCTATCTTCCCTCTCAGCCTACCTTCCTATTTAAACGAATTCTCAAAATTCTTTTTACCATCTGTAGTTTTATCTATCCATAAGTACAATTTAAAATTTCAAATACCAGTACATTGCATTCCATAGTCTTCGCTCTTGACCGTTCTGTTATTTCCCAAAAATTTCCACAGGACAGTTACTTGAAGTAACTCAAATTCTCAGTTTCCTTAATTTTTCAAAATTTTATTATTGGCAGCTTGTTTCATACTTAATAAGAAGCAGCCAGAACAAAATTTATTTTATGACCAACTTTGAGTAGTAACCACTATAAAGTTTGTGCGCAAGGAGAATAACAACCTTATAATCAGCAATTTGCCACTGTGTAATACTAAGATATCTCCAAAATAATTTCCTTGATTGCATATTATCATTATAAATATAACCCTGATTCGGCTTATGTTCGAATATAAATAATATAATCAATGAAAAGAATGAAAAGGCACTGGTTAACTTTCTTCTCTTGCAATTCTACCCTTGCATTGCCTCGTGTTTTGTTTAGGCAAATATTCAGCAGGATCCATTTTTCTCATTGTTATAATGAGTGAAGAACTTTTGCAGAATCATTCAATGACAAAGCTTAGTATTATCGATTCAAGTTAAGTGATATTGCAACTAATATTTTTAGTGTGTTGCATTTTCAAGTGCCTTAATTAATATCTTAAAACTAGATTCACAGTGTACATGAAACATTTTTATTGACACTCTTTTGTGGGTTAGTCAAGCCTTATTCATGGAACACAGTTTGTGACCAGAAGCGCAGCAACACAATCAAATGGTTGAATAGTCAAAAAGAGAAAGTTCAGAGGAGCTATTAGGAAGTTGGCCCTTGATATTTAACAACTGTCGGGTATATTTCTTAACAGTTTCACTGAATGAAAAAGTATCCTTCGTGGTTTGAGAAAAGCTGTCTTTGTAAAATTAATTCTTTTAAGGACTACCTGGAAAAAATAGTGATTAAACTGTGTTCTTTGGAAATTCAAAGATTTTGAGTAATCAGTGGAGGGCATTATTTTAGCTAACCTTTTGATATCTTAGATAGCAATTTGAGATGTGTGATTCTCGATTACAACTTAAAAAGTGAAAACTGTAAGTGATGAAATGTTGAAGGAACCATAGATAGCAATGTATATTAAGCCTAATAGAAGAGAAATTTTATATCAACATCAATTAGGTTATGCATTCATTTCCTCACTTCAATTGTTCGTAATTCCTTATTTTTATGTGATGTCTTTCAACCATTCCATTATCTATGCATATTTAGTAGTGTTCACATATAAGGTTTTGGAACCATTCTACTGTCCTCTCACGTTTGTCAAGTATGTATCAATAGTGTTTTTAAAGATCTGCATGTGCAGTGGAGTACTCAGATGCAACTTTAAGTTGTCTTGTTCTCCAATAAGATAAATTCTAGGTGGGTAGACAATGCTTTCAGGTAAACTAAATTTATCTGCAATGGCAACAAAATACCTCAGAATTCAAGTTTTTATCGCTTGTTTCCCTTTTGGGGTGATTTTGAATATATAAATTATTGATGTTCTGTTGCTCTTCAGTGGATTTAAACCTATACTTTAACTTGTTTGTGCAGCTGAGTGGTGGTGAAAAGCAGCGGGTCGCACTTGCTCGTGCTTTCCTGAAGGCTCCAACAATTTTGTGAGAAATCTTCTCTCTGTGTTGTTAATTCAAGTTTTCTGTATGGATGATCCTTTTTCTCCCCTGTTTTAACATTGAGAAGGGGGAGCTGATTGTTATGGTTCCATTTTTTAGTAAGGCAGTCAGGCTTCAGACTATATATGTTTGATCCAACCAATTAACAGATGTGTTTCAATTCCTTTATCGTGATTGTCACCTAAACTCTATTATTCCTTGATCCGGCAAATTGTCGCATGGTATCTACAGTTGCTTTTAAGTAATTACATAATGGCATCCCTGTAGTGGTTGTATTGAGTACGTTACAAAATTGGTCCCCATCTTGATTTCCTCCAGATATTTTACTCAACCACTCACAAACTATTTTCATAATATCTTCCCTACCAAACTTCCATTGAAGCTTCACCTGCTATAAAGCTGCAATTAATACTTAATGGTAGCTCCTTATTTGTAGCCAGCCATGTTCGCTTATTCAATAAGTACAATAAAAACTAAGAGCTTATGAGTAAATAATCAAGCCAGCCTTAAATTCACTCCACCTCTTACCCAAAAACTTACTATGCGGGTAAAACCTTCCAGTGCTTTTTCTTGTGATGGAAATTCTTGTCTTCCTTGTTGGAGATAATTGATAATTCTTCATCCTGCTTTGTTTATCAGGCTGTGCGACGAGGCAACTAGTGCGCTTGACAGCACGACAGAAGCAGAAATATTAAATGCATTAAAGTCACTTGCTAACAATAGAACTGCAATATTCATCGCTCACCGGCTTACAACAGCAATGCAATGTGACGAGGTAGCTATTGTCTGTTGTGCACATAGAAAGTTCCATCTGATAACTCTTACCCTCTTCTGCTAATTACTTTCATGTCCATGCTAGCTTATAAGTAGAGCTTTACTCTCAATGTTTGGTTCCAGATTGTAGTTCTAGAAGATGGGAAGGTTGTCGAACAGGGAAGACATGAAGATCTTTTGTCGAAAGCTGGAAGATACGCTCAACTATGGGGGCAGCAAAACAACACGATAGATGCAATTGATGCAGCTATCAAATTGGAGTAAGGTACTTTTCAGGGGCCACCCATTCGTTTATCTTTTGCTGGAAGTCCCAGGGGGTTGGCAATGGCATCCATTAAAACGAGTTTTCATCAGCAGTGCCTATTACATTAAATTGGAGTCATGTAAATGTTGAGCTGCTGGGTCTTGGTTCGGCCATGGGCATCTGGCTTGGCTGTAATGGCATCACTGCAGTGATACGGGTTTTGTTCAGTGGCCTGCTTTGTGAAAATATGGGGAAACTACAATCATGACAAGTTCTCTCTCAAGTTTTCAGCATAAGTTTGGCAAAGTATGGGCACCTGATATTCGTCTTTCCATTATACTATAGTTTCGGTCAAATTGCACAGTCGATGCAAGTAGAAACTCTTTTGTTGGGATTTATGTCAGACGCACGATTTTGTCTGTTTGTACTATCTCGTGCATCAAAGATTTTTTCCTGTGTGGACGAGATTGTATTCTCGAAGTTGATGCTTCCTTTACTTGCTGAAGCTCTTTTTAGTTGGACATGGGATCAATTGTGACATGCAACACTTCTGCTTTTTCTGGAAGGCATTGTTGATTCAGGGAAACTGAGATTTACCTATACAATAAGGAAGTCTGGAAGAAAAGCCCTTCATAGTTACATCAGGAGTCGAAATCTTGTGAATTTTCATAATTTATATGAGCAAGGCATTGTTGATTCAGGGAAACTGAGATTTACCTATACAATAAGGAAGTCTGGAAGAAAAGCCCTTCATGTACATCAGGCGAAATCTTGTGAATTTTCATAATTTATATGAGCAAACATGATTCATAATTAATATAATTATATATTGTCACTCTATAGTTAATGTGCATTGAACTACAAGTGTATTTAAACAGAAAAACGAACGAACAATCCTTTAACACCGTGTTTTTGCTATCTTGATATGAAAACTTAATAATTTATTCATTATACTATATATATTCTAAATTTTATAACATGCTAAACAACCTTGCAATTCGGGTATGACCATATTTTGAAAGTTAGCTCGAAAGAGTGAAACTTATCAATATTTGATTGTTGACATACATAAAAATATTAAAAACTTGGGCTGGTTTTGAATATGAGTTTGGGTTTTGGCTTTAGTTTGAGAGTTCATGTGGAAGTTATATCTTTTGGAAATATTATGATTCTTTATGCCTAAAAAGAAATCGTGGAAAAAATTACATTAATAAAGTACAAAATAACACAAAGATTCTAATTCATTTTTTCAATAAAATATCAATGGTTGTAAAACGAAAGATTGAGAGAATTCTGGAATATTTTACAATTTCTTTAAATTCAAGTTTGGAAGATGAGATACTTGTTGATTAGGTGTCAATCATCTATCCTAAATTATGTCTATCCATATGCATGAATGTTTCATGCATTTTTTTTTCTTAGCCAAAATTATTTACTATGGCCATTATGTTAAGAAGTTTTCCGTGTGGAAAGGGGCTCAGAGCAGTGTGAAAGTCCATGGCAGAAAGCCCATGAGATCGGCAACGAGCCCTGTGGACTGCCCCAACTTCCGCCGGCGGAGGGAGGGGAGAGAATGCGAAAAAGAAAGAGTGATAAACCCATTATTGTCTGGCCAGTGGACTGCCCCAACTGACTAATTGTAAGTTCAAATCCTAGGTGAAGAGAATCGTTAGTTATCGCTTTTCCGACTTAACGACCCATCTCCTTCTCTTTAGTTCTAAATTAGTAAAACCGTGGGACATCCAAAGTGGAAAGTTGAAGCTGGCTTTTTTTTATTCTTTGGTATAGGTGAACTTGATTTGTTCGATTTTTAGGGAGAAGAAGGGTCCATTGGTATTCAATGGGAAAATTGGAGTAGTATCTTCATTGGCTGGAAAGAATTTATCTTTACTAGCGTCATTTGGAGGAGAAATAAGAAAAGGGTTACTGTTTAGGAAGGATAGATAAGTTTAGTCCGATGGTTAAAGCTCTGCCAACTTCTTGTAGACTAAATTCTCTTCATTTTAGGTTTTGTGCTGTCTTTTTTAAGTGGAATGGAAGAAATTTTCTATGCCGCTAGTGGCGATGAAAAACTTGGTAACTAACAAGGAAGATAGGAAAGGAAGATCTCCACTCATTTCATTCATTTAATGCCTTTTGTCATTTAACTAATTTTAAAAACAAAAAAGAATAGAAACGCGTTTGGTTGCGTTTCATTCTTTTTTGTTTTTGTTTCCGTAACGAAATAGGAACAAAAAAGAAACAACAAATTGTTGTTTCTTGTTCAAACAAAAATGAAGAAACACTTATGTACGGATTTTTCTCTTCTCTTTCTCTCTCTTCTTCTTTCTTCTTCTTCTTTCTTTCTTTTTCTTCTTTTTCTTTCGCGGCAGGCCACGACCGCCGTCGAGGGCCGGCAACGCCGTCGGGTCGGCGACCTCGCCGAGCCTCGTCCCCTACTATAAAAAATGAAAAAAATAAAAAATAAAATAAAAATATTAAAAAATTAAAAGAAACAAAAAAAAGAATACAATTTAACCAAACGTGTTTCTACATTTTTTATTCCGGAACAACGTTACCAAACGATAAAAAGAATCGTCAATTTCTTAAATTCTTATGACTCTCAAAAACATTTCAACAAGTTATGAATAAAATCACACTTTGACAATAAAATGTGAGGGTCATATAAGTGCTTTCCAATGAAACCCAAGTTGTCCAAATTGGACCGCTGAATCTTAAATTATCACATCTTTTGATTACAGTGATTCAATCGTGAGGTGTCGAAAATATTTTTGACTTTATCCAATCCCACAACAAACGAAGGGGGAAAGCTTGCTTGCTATAGCCCTGTGGTGGGTTTGAGAAGGGTAGGCTCACAGTTTCACTCGGCAGAAAAACAATTAGTAATGCGTTAGCGCCCGACAACCTATGGGCTTTAAAGGGGTAGGGGAACCAAAGAAAATAAAGAGGATGGCTCCTTCATGCATGCTTCTGAACTCGCCACTTAGCCAGAAGCAATGGAGGAGGCTAGCATAATGGTATAATTGAGTATCAAACGCCAGCATGCAAAAGTTGATGAAGACAAAGTAAGTGATGTTACTGGATTGTCAGACATATCCACGAAAAATTGTTGTACAGCGGCTTATAGCCATGTATCACCGATCTTTGGAATAGATGGATTATTCATTTAATTTTGTATGCAAACGATGAGGTATATGGCATTTTTTATGAATTAATGAGAGTATATAAGTAGGCTTGATTTTTGTTACTTCACTTGTTGCTTTGCCCATACACATCAGGATATGTCCAGCCCTTAAATTGGACTGCATGCTTGTTGAGAATGGATTAGTAATTGCTGATGTTCTCAAGGATCGATGGTCAAGACATCCGGGATGTATGACGCCTACATTTACCTCTATTTTTTTAGTTATCGGTCAATTTATAAATTGTATGTATCAACGTTCATTGGTTCACCACATTATAATCGTACACTTTAGAATTATCTAAAGAAATGATACGTGTATATTATATAGGTGTATGTAAATGGCACTTGTTTAGTTATGCTAATGGCATTCACCGTTAAATGCAAGTCAATGCTAAATTTTGAAGTTTCTTTCTATCCTATACTCGGTACTACTTAGGTAGTTGCATAATCATAAACCATTTCATTTGAACCTGCATCATCATGAAGTGGGAAGCAGAAGATAAGGCATCTGAGAAGTAGCTTCTTTTAGTTGTTGACAGGCTAATAATCAGCATCATTCAAGGTATTCAAGAGCAAAGATCCAGGTGGGCGGAACGGGCCCAAAGCAAAGTGTTGGGTGTGATGTGCATGACATCTTTTCCTCGGCCACCCAAAATGAAGGAAAAGAGACAAAATGGGCTTTTTGGGTGTCCCATGTCAGACAGCCCGGGTCATTAGAAAGATCCGAAACTCCTGCCTACTACTAACTGCTGCCTGGGTTTTGGTAAGTCTTGCTTGTCGGTGGCGTTGAAGCTTTTTGGACAGAGAGAGTTGATGACAGGGAGTTGACGACTGGTGGAGGGAGCGAGTGAACCGAATCCCGGACGGACCGGAAAATGAGCTGACCCGACTGTCTTCGTCTTCCCCACACCCCCCAACCCGATAACCCTCCTCCGATCGATGAAAATCGATCGAGAAGATGGCTTATCGGAGGAGGCAGCAGCAGGAGCAGCAGCAGCAGCAGCAGCAATCGGAGAAGCCGTTCGCCGAGTTTGATTCCTACGCAGCTCCTGCCTCCTCCTCCTCCTCCTCCTCCTCATCGTCGTCGTCTTCGCTGGCCGCCAAAGCCATCAGAGCATCCTCCGCCCACGCCCAATCTTCCCTCTCCTCTGCTTATTACACTTACCCTCCCCCTTCCTCCAAGGTCCCCCCCTTTGACGTTTCCCTTCCCTATTTCTTCTCCTCTCTTGGTTCGTTCGCCTTGATTCCTTGCCTCGCGGGTGCAGGATGATGATATTGATGAGGCTCCGCCGCCGCCTATCGACCCCCCCGCCGCCGCCGCCGCCGCCGCCGCCAAAGCTCCCGAGGAGCCGAAACAGGGATTCTGGGGAGCTCTTGCTAGGAAAGCCAAATCCATTCTCGACGATCCTGCGGATCCCCCTTCTTCCCCGCATGGGCCAATAGCGGACCAGGTTATTATTCCCATTCCACGGAGATTATCCACTGCGTTCCCAAATTCATTGGTATGCTAGCAGCAGCTTCTTCCTCTTTTACCGCTTTGGTGTGTGGTGTCTGCAGCTCCCCACTCCATCTCCTCCTCCGCCCAAGAGCCGGCCGAAACAAGAAAGCCCTCCTGCGTTCCAGAAAGGAATCGGTGCCATTGCTTCCTCTCTTAATTATATTGGCAATGCGATGGAGGTAATCTTCTCTCTCCACTCTGCGTGTTTCTTAGGACGCCCACGCGAAAATTCAGGGTTCCAAAGTGGATACTGCCCCTTTTGGAAACACCACAGCGTCGCCTCTACTGCCGAGATCTAATAACCTAATGTCCTAGTCTCAAGATGCACAACCACGTCTTTCTTCATCCGACAATGGATGGACGACTCTCCAGCATTTGACTCTCTCTTCTTATTATTATTCAACTCCCGTGCTTTAATCTTAGTAGAAGTTTCAGCTTATGCGTGACGGGATAGTTTGAGTATTTTAATGCTAAACCATGCATTCATTTACCAGTTTAAGCATTTAGAGCATCGCAATGTCCCATATCGATCAACGTAAAATGCTGAACTATGCAAAAAGACAATTAAATCTCACCTGGATAGAGAATTTTTCAAAACAAAATCTAGATTCCAGCTCTTAGTATGCTCAGTTACACATTGCATGAGCGACTGAGTTTTGCTCTCTCAAAATCCATGAAAATGAGTTGGTAATGACTGAATCCACCAGTCAATGTAATGTTGGTGTTGCTGTATCGGATGCCATTGAACAGATTTCTGCAAAGTCTTTTGTGCAAAATTAAGTAGTATGTAGTTGCTAATTCTTCTGAGAAATCGGCTGGAAGAGAAGGCTTTGAATGTTCAAAGTTGAATTTGGTTTAGGCTTCCAAATCAAGTAACTACTAGTACTTGTTTCTAGGGATTCTGTTCCTATATCTTTGGAGGAGAAATCTAATAGCAGTGGTTCAGTAAAAAAATCTTTCTGTGAAGATGTTTTACAATAGCAAAAGTCATACCCGTACCTTGTTTGCAAGATTGAGAGATGATAAGAGTCATTCTCATTGCCTCGAGCGCATTTTTGGCTGTTGAAATTTAGTTTAAGCCTACAACCCAAAGAGTTACACTTTTCTCCAGCTCTTTTACTCGCTTTATGATCGGGGTTCGGAAGGCGCAATATATCAAGTGGCACATAATGTACTAATAAGTTTTTGCTCAATGGCATGAATAAGTAGTTATTTCGGCCCCAGTACATGTTTACGTTATCATGTTTTCACTTTTATTTCTCCTGAGGCTGCGTTTTTTCTTTTCAGGAAGGTATTAATATCGTGGAAAATCGTGCAGCCAACATCATTCAAGAAACACGCAAGCATGTAAAGAAAAGACCTAGCAGATTGGAGGAACAGAACAAGGGATTGAACCAGCATAATCCATTGCAACAACCCCAAACCCAATCACAGATGCAATCAGAGCAGGAAATTCAATTGAAGGCTTCTCGCGACGTAAGGTGGCAACTGTCTATCACTGGTTATGATGGATTGTCTTTGTTTCCTAAGCTTTGTGTAGCCTTTGACATTTTAGTCACTGCACGAAATTCTTTTGAAGGGATATGGATCATCTATATGTTTCAGGATGGAAGATGCTTCATGCATTTGAAGTCTTCTCATCCTAATTTGCATACACAGTATGAAATGAACAAGCAAACAATTGCAAAGAGCAGCATTTGTTATGTAAAGGAGTACATGAATGTGAAAATCAAGATTGTAGGTTTACTTAACCTTGTCCACTTGTGCCAGAAGATGTACATAGTCTATCTTAAAGCATCCCAGGCTCTTATTGTGCTATCGGGAGAACTAGCAGCAAACTTGGGTATAAGTGAGGAAGAAGTAGACAGAAGAGCCTGAACAATCTCTAGCATATATTTGGACTATATGCTGATTTGATGCATATCAAGTGTAATAGCATAAAAGGATTCGTGGGGCCATCCACTTGCGGGAAAAAGCTTAGTTTGTTGTTTTTATGGCTGCTGTTGCATTGGATATATCATAGTCTGTCATTAATTTGTGAGATAAAACATTGTCTTTCATGGACAAATGACAGGTTGCAATGGCCATGGCTGCCAAGGCAAAGCTTCTTCTTCGGGAGCTGAAAACCGTCAAAGCAGATTTCGCTTTTGCAAAGGAGCGATGTGCTCAGCTAGAAGAAGAAAATAAAATGCTTCGGGAAACTCGTGGAAGAGGTGAAAGCCCAGAAGATGATGATTTGGTACGATTATGGGGATAATCTCTATTTGAATGTCATTATGTCGATTTTTTTTTAGTCAACAGCGATGTTTTCCCTACCTTAGTGGGCTCATACTCAATGCCTTTTTGCCTCCAGTTTCTAACACTTGGGGGTGGAAAAATATGTTTCTCCAGATGCTTTTCTATTTTTTTACCAATTTACGCAGGCATAGTTTGATATATGCTCTCTTGTCACACTGAGATGGGAACATAACTATTAATAAGAGATCGCTGGGCCAATTTTTTCTGGAAAATTAATTACCAATTGCCATCGCATGTGTTTTTATTCTGGAAGGAAATTTTGAGATGGCCGGTTCGTATCTCATCAAAAGGTGATTGAGATGCTGAGCATGATTTTCATCCGACCACCATTCCATTACCAACCCCAGCCGTATTTACAATGTTGATGATTGTTTAGTCTGTGTATCTCTCTTAACCAAGAGGGTGTGGAGAAACTGTAAAGGATCCATTTATCTAACAGTAATCAGGGGAAGAAGGCTTTCTTTAGTTGTTGTTTACCGATGTCTGGTCCAATTTCACATGTTTGTAATTTTTATTCACCGTTTGACCTGGATGATGTTTATTGCAATCCCCCTCATCTGGATTAAAGGTCCATTATATGTCCATTTCAGGTGCGACTTCAACTTGAGACACTTTTGGCAGAGAAAGCTCGGCTGGCACATGAGAACTCAGTATATGCGCGTGAGAATCGTTTCTTGAGGGAAATTGTAGAGTACCACCAGCTCACCATGCAGGATGTGATATACTTGGATGAGAATGCAGAAGAAGTCAATGAAGTTTACCCTTTGAAAGTGCCTCTGGTCTCTAATTTACCTGCCGGTGCTGCTTCTGTGCCTCTCAACTCACTGTCTTCGGCCTCTCCTAAGGGTGCTCATAGCACGAACCAGGAAGGGACATGGACTTCTCACCCCTCACTATTACCAGAACCTGTGGAGCCTGTTGGACGGGCTGGTGATGAAAGGTGGAAGTAGATCACAAGACTACTTTTGAAAGAGCAAATTGTATGGAACGGTGGATAATTTTAACAAAGATGTCATGACTCTTCTCCTCTTATCTTGTTGTGCTTCTTTGCCTTTGCTCTTAGACAATCTACAGGGGCTGTATGTTTACTGGCAGATGATTTTGTCTTGAAGGAATAGAATGTTTAGTTACTCTCAGAAGAACTGGATTTTATCTGAACATCATCATGTGTTCAATTACTTTGGCGTGTCTTTGCATATTTTTTCTAGATTTATGATGGGCAGCATGCTCTGTACGGAGCCCCGATTATGTGGGACTAGCAAGATATTTCTATTTTGTTTTACTTTTTTATAAGCGTGTCATTTAGGACAGATTTCAGTGCTATCTCCTTACAATAGATATTCGTACGTCCTCAAAAAATGAACTGGTCTTTTAAGAAGATGAGTCTGATATAAGACTTTGTGTCATAATAGGTATCCTTACATTATCTGCACTCACGGCGAGCAAAGATACAGCGATGGTGGGCGTACGAGGGGAACGGTGAATGAGCGACGGGGACAGCCAGTCATCTGGGAGTCGAGTGTTGAACCGCGATGGACCTCCCAGCTCTATTTTGACCACTCCATTGCAACGTCGTTTTTTGATCGAATGGGTGTATTGGATTGAGCAATAATATTTACACTACTCAACCTCGTTGGATTGAGTGTTGTCGTTTGGCACGTTCACACGGCCTAGATTTTTAAAAACATATGCCAACTCATTTTAAAATTTTAATTATAAAAACCATATAATCATTTTGACTCGAATTTCTCTTTGAAACCATTTAAGTGACTGTTTTTTATCCGATTTAACACTTAAATATGAGCTGGCAAAATTTCTTAAAAATAATGTGAGTACTATACTGAACTTTTAACACTTCTACTAATCCTAATAGGTATTCTTACATTATCTTCAAACTAAAATCAAAATTTACATAAACATGTGCAATTATCTTTTTAACATTTATTACCAAAACATGGATAATCGCGTTAGAGATTTATTACCGGAATATGAAACCCGAGCCTGAAAATTAGAGATTTGCTAGCTAGCATTAAAGAGGTATTCGAGTGACCTTTGAAAACTTAAAAACTTGATAGAACTCACGCACCAAGGTGCCACGTAATTAAATCTCGCGCTGAGTTCTACGCACATTATGTTTGAACCATTGAACATTAGTCATACTTAATATCGCAATATATCCAGTTTAATCCAGGAAAACCTATTTCGGTCATTTTAATTCGTGTGGACGAAAGGAAAGTTTAACTTTCAGCTGAAAGCGTCTCTCCGACGAGCAAATATCATCCAAGAATTGCATTGAAAGAGAGAAATCGATGTCAAGCCAAAGTCAAGAGACGCGGGCGCGTGCTTCTTTCGTGAGGGGTTCATTCCGACGGAATATCGTCTTTGAAGTGTACCCTACGGCAGCCAAGTAGAGGACTAAATCCAATAAGCACCGAAAGCCTCCATTTCAGTATTTTGGTTTCTTTATTGTCTTGCACAAAGGTACAGGAGCCGGTCTCCTCAAACAACTCAAACCACGGAATAGTGTGGCACATGTAGGGGTTGCCATTCTACGCTGATAGCGAAGTTTGTAAAAGTAAAACAGAACCTCACCAAGTTCAGGTTGGAATTATACCAAAATACCAAGCAGAGAAAGTGGCAGAACAAATGGTTGGCGCAGGGAAGATTGACAGGAGTCTGCTTTGATTTCTGTCTCCATGTTCCACAAGGCCGCATTCAGATCACAAGCAGTCATGATGTGTACTTGAGGTATTCCAGCAGATCCAATATGAAAAAGAAGCACTCCAAACAAATACCCAGGAAGACGTCGCAAATCAAAATTCACCAAAGAGAACGCAGGTCTGCCCAATTGCTCTCTCCTTGAGTCCATTGTGTCCCCTACCTTCCTAAGATAAATGTACAATCTGCAGACGCAATAGATTCACATGTATCATCCAGTAAGTATGCTATGCTATGCTTGTAAATTTCTTGTGCTTTACGCAGGCATGTCTAAGCTTATGATAGTTGTTTCTATAATGCTCCAACGAGAAGCACAGCTGTCTTATAGCCTCCCGCTTCTGCTCTGCACTTTCCAAGATCATACCATCTCGCCTCTGGATCTCTTCCTCCATCTCCTTGGCTCTTCTTCTCCATTCTTCCACCACCTTCTGCAACCCTTCAGAAGCAGCAATCAGCTCAACGTGCTCCATATTTAACTTCTCCAACTGCCTATTCTTTTGATCCATCTTATCCTCGTTTGACCTAACCTCTTCCTTGAGCCTAAGGACTTCAGCATCTAGCTCGTTTCTCTCAGATAGGAGCATGTCGTAGCTTCTCTTTAAATTTTCCAAGCAATCAGCTCCTGCAGACATCTCTGCTTTCATATGCTCGATGACTTTGTTAAGCCGTTCTTCTGTTCCTTCGCTCTCAGCTTTCACCTTTCTGATTTCATCTTCTAGATAGCGTCCCCGTGACTCCTCTTCTCTGAGCTGCTGCTCCATGTGGCTCCGTTCTTCTAGCAGTCTAGATATTTCAGCCTTGATCTGATACTTTTCTGGAAAAATCTTCTCCTCAGCATCAGATACCGCAGTTCTCAGTTCCCTAATTTCATGATCCCGGTCTGATAAACTTGCTTTCATTCTTAACATTCTTTCCTGAAATTTCGAGACCTCTCTTTTCTCAGCATTATACTTAGTTTTCCAAGTAGAAGCGTCTTTTTGAGCCAATTCAAGCTGATCCTGTGAAAAGCAATTTTTCTCTGAGGATCTACTGTCCTCAAGCTCTTTTTTCAAACTAGCTATTTCGGTCATTCCATCCTGAAGCTTTTCTTTTAGGATTCTTATCTCTTCCACCAAAACCTGATTCTTACTACCCGGAAGCCGTGACTCCAGAGTCTCATGTATGTCCAGCTCAACCTCCTGCATTTTAGTATCTCCCTTTGTCAGTTTAAGTGCATCCAATTCCAACATGTCATTATCACATTCCTTAGAACCATATTTCTGGAGCTGAATCTTTAACTTAGCGATCTCCTCCTCCGAAAGGCGGACCTTCTCGTTTGCAGTTTTGAGCTCCTTCTCATACTTCAAGGTTATGGATGCAATATCATCGGAAGCATCATATTTTACTTCTCTCCGTAAACCATCTCCATTTTCTTCCCGCTGCATCTGGACCCTCTCTCTCATGTCCCGGAGTTCATTCTCCAGCTCCATCACTTTCAACTGTAGCCCTTGATCAATGCCACTGCCTGAATAAACTGAGTAATTGTTAACTGAGGAAGAATCACATTCAGGCTCAGAATCTGTCAGTGAAGATAATTCATCTCCTTCTCTATGAAAACCATCAGAGTTGTTTCCACCAGAACCTAGGAAGAAGTCAAAGCCAGCAGCTTGAAGCCCAGATCTGCGGCGACCTAGCTTTAAATCAGGAGAGGGCAATGAAGAAGGCAGTTCAAAACCGATGTCTGAGATGCCAGAGCCCTGAGATTGGAGATCTGAAGGAATGTTTCTGCGCAATTCTCCAGTCAGGTGATCATAACGCTCTGCTAGAGACCTATACATGCGGTAGAACTCCTCCACATGGGAGATCAAATCAGGCCTTCTTTTATAGTACATTTCAGCCTTTTTGGCAAAAGAATCTGCATCTTCTTCGATAAGTTTCAGCATCCTTTTCACGCCCTGGTCCATCTCTGATGTCAAGGACCGTTTCATCAATATTTTTATTCTATGACTTAGATGGGAAAACAATTGAAACATGGATTCAACATTTAAGAATTAGGGAAAAGAAAATTAATTCATTATCTCTAGAAAGACAACATAACAGGAACACAACACAGATGGGGAAATCAGCCACACTAGAACTAATTAGGCAAGAAAAAAAATACTAAACAGTCATCAATATCATGGGCTATGCACTCAATGTACTCCAAAAGTTGCAGGAAATTTGGGTCGTTGCAAAAGTGGACGTCAAATCTCAATATGCATTGCAAATCCAGAAGCAGATGCATAAAACCCAGGGAGACAAGAGTATGCTTTTAAGGCTTGTGAAGCTAATGCAGTGAAGAGAAAGCTGAGGGCACATCAAGTATGAACGAGAGGTTAAAAAAGTTAAGGTTCAAAATGCTACGCGCTAGAAAAGAGAGAGCCCACGGCCCGTCAAATTTTCTGAAAGCACCTCAAACTTGTCCTGCAATCTAGCAAAGTGTCAAGGGCATGGTAGCATAATTGGATAGACCGTCAACATTACGACCGGGGTTCCATTGTCATAGCACATAAGACGTACATATGCAGTGAAGCACGGTAGATATACAGTAAGTGGGAAGGAAGCGCATTACCCTCGAGATTGTCGGCCAGCCATTTGGAGTTTTTGGCACCAATATGACTATCCCACCACCAAGAGTGCGACTTTCTGGATTCCGTTCTCTTCATCGTACTCGGTCGGAGAGAGCCTGAAAGATGAATGAAGTTCCTTTAAAATGAGAAGGCGCTAAAAAGATGCGGACTTTGAAAAGAAGAAGGGCATTCCTAAGTTGCTGACGTTAATAGGCCGAGAGAGAAGTTGCGGGGTCGTGATGAGCACGAATGAGGTTTGGACCCGACCGAGCGTGGGCCACTTTTGCATAACGTGAAGCCCACGAAGATAGAGAATATCTGAACAGTCGCGGCCGGGCGGAAGGAAACTCCTGGAAGGCAGATGCATTTTGACCACCGAACAGACAAACGCCAGCTGCACCAACGTGTCTATGAGCCACCCACTATACCGTCGGTTTTTTTTTTTTCCCCCATTTATAAATTTCTTAAAGAAATGAGGTAGTATTCTTATTCATTGACAGGAAGAACATGAAACATGAAATTCGTAGGCGTGTTGCGTGGAACAACATGACAGCAGTGACAAGAACTGCACAGCGATGCGGATGCGGATCACTGGGGATTGGAAGCAAATCCAATCTTGAATGGTTTACATGGAATGAAACCATCCATCGCGCAAAAGAGAAGAGAGAGAGAGAGAGAGAGAGAGAGAGAGAGAGAGAATTAAATCAAATGCATCAAAATACAAATCAACAGATGGTGAGATCTACCAACCTGCCCTGACTGCTTCTGCCGCAATTCCCAGCCACAACAGATGAGTGGGTTGAATTTGAAGAGAGAGAGATAGGGGGGGATGGATCTGAATATGAGAAGGGGTCTGGGTCTGGGTCTGGGTCTGGGTCTGGCTCTACCCCTCTAAGATAGCAGCACAATCACTGGAAGAAAATTGAGTCCTGATGGGGTGGGAATTATGACCTTCCCCTTCCCCTTCCCCTTCCCCTTCCCCTCTTCTCTTCCAGTCTCTCCCTCTCCCTCTCCCTCTCCCTCCCAAAGGAAAAGAAAGCAGGTTATCGTTTGAACGCGGAACCGACTTCTGGACTTTCACCGGCTTGCCTTTGCCGACTTCCACAATTTTCGGGTTCAACTTCAAAAGCAAAGAAAAGGACTCACGCTCTCTCTCTCTCTCTCTCTCCCCCCGGGTCAAACCCATCAACTATTAATCAACCAATTAACTGGGAAAAAAAATAAAAGGAAAAGAAAGAGAGAAGCGCGGAAGCCGCCCCATGATCGCGACAAGAAAAATACGAGCGACGTGCTCCCGGACTCCGACAAATACGATTTTCCCATATCGTGCGGATACGTGCATCTCCCTCCCCGCCACGCGACGTGGCGGGACACGCCGCGCGTCACATGGCACCCAGGTTAATGCATGGATGACGGGCGGACGGATGATAATAATGAAATCGCATATCATCGCCATCTGGACACGCTTGTTCCCCACCCCCCCGATTCTAACCTCGCGCGCTCCGATCGTACCTTTGTGAGGAGAACCGGCGGAACAAGCGACAAATAGTTGCGATGGAGACGGGCGGAACAACCAGCACGAGTCATGGTGGGGAGCATCTACACCCACACTGCAAAAGCCTCGGCAAAGACAAGCAAATGGGACGCCAGAACTGCCCCCAAAATCGGCCATGGAAGGAGCTGCTTCTTTTCTTGCTCCAATGTTCTTCCTTAAAATATTAAAGATTGGTAAACGCGTCCGTCCGACCTGTTTTTCAACCATAGACAAGGTCCTTATACATTCGAAACCCGTCTCATCCAACATGCTCTCTCTCTCTCTCTCTCTCTCTCTCTCTCTCTCTCTGTTCCTCTCGTCTCGCTCTCCTTTTATGTCGCTATCCTAGTAACGACCTTGGTTTCCTTCTTTCCTTTTCAACATTTGTTAGGCTCATCTCTTAAAGAATCGTTGTAGTAATAGGAAAAAATGACTACTCAGAGCCGGACAGACTCGGGACCCCGCTAAACACCGAGTGGGCCGATAACGTTACGTCCATATCTGGTCCTTCTCTGTATACAGATCCCTCCTCACCTCTTCATATTCTACTCTACGAAGTTTGTGCCTCAATTCAATCCCCGCTACATCTTTTGAATCTCACGTCTCCCCCATCTTATCATCTACCTGAGGGGTTAGAGCAATAAGTGAAATTGCAAAGATTCCGAGATCAAGCACACCATCCCTTTCTCATAGAAGTAGACATCCAAGAGGAAATCATATTCGAGATTTATAAAGGTAAAAAGAACAAATTCCGAAAGTACAAATATCTTTAGGAACATAATCATGCACAGAGTCACTGCCGTCTTCAAGTTCTCCAACTACCCTTGATCATTTGTAAAATTCAAAATCAGTGTCAGGCTTCTTGACGTTCGCACGGTATCCTTTCTCAAAATCCTTAGGCAGTATAACATAGCGGTTCTTCCTAACAGCATGCATCCCAGCTTCTTGACAAATAGCTGCAATCTGTAAAATCAAGAGTTGAACATACATCCATATCAATAACATAAATGACTGGGAAATGAAAATGCTATTGGTTTGACAACAACAATCACACTAACCACCTCAGCAAAAGGAAGACCATCCCTAACCATAAAAAGAGTACCTATCGCTACGGCTGTATAAAGACGAGTACGGCCCACCACCCATGTCAAGTCCCAAGTGCTGATACCATTCATCCCCCCCCCAAAAAAAAAAAAAAAAAAACTTTTCTCTTTTTCATCTGTGCGTGCATGAGCATTGTAAACCTAGTACTCAGGGAGGCATTAGAGTTATAAGTCATGGCCCACAATCTACTACTTTAGCCTGGTCAGACCATGCCTATACTTCCAACACACCGTTAACTGGACCCAGTGAAAGCTAAAACTTTGTATGTGAGAACATCTGTCATGCCATTAAGCAGAAACCATCAGGTTTTCTAACTACAAAGCAACATATTTTAATATTATGCTGTTGAACATTCCCTAAAATCACAGCAAACATGCAAGCAACACAGCATACAATTAACAAGGCCAAGAAGTTCTGCAGTGGAGTTGAAACTGCAGAAGGAGCACAACAATCAGACACAAAAGCTCTACCCACTATGCAGGCCCCTACTCTTGGAAATTCAAGAACAAGTATAACTTGGTGGAACGATAGACTTTGGAGAAGAAATAAAAGACATATCAGAGACAGATAACAAAGTTATGAGCTAGCCCCACTTCTCAACACCCACCACCCTGTTCTGCTGGTTCCAAAGAGCTCGTAGGATGCTGGTAAACTAATGAATTAACATTTTACTTTCGTGGCCAGAAGACAAAGCAGATTTGACATATCAAAGGATACTTACTTCATACAGAACCAAATGGTTAGTTAAAAAAATAGCAATCGAGTCAAGAGCCTGCAAAATGCATAAACTAACCTCAGCAGCACTAATTTTATCTGGCCGAGAAACATAGTCTTCAAGGTCTACCTCATCACTTAGGTTCATCTTAGCAGTGCAAACCTGGAGGGAGAGAGAGAGAGAGAGAGAGAGAGAGAGAAAGAGAAAGAGTGTGAGAGAGAGAGTGTGTGTGAGTGGGAGTGAGAACATCTGACCATCTTGCAAGACACCGGACGTCTATCAAGGTCAAAGAAAAATGAGAAACCAAATCAACACGCAGTCTTGATGGTAAGTTCTTCCTATGCCATGTATTAAATACTGCTTCACCAAAGGGTACCAGTTGTAGGCATCCATACAATAACAATAACTCCTTTTTTTTAAAGCAACACACAATAACACCATTAATCAAGGAGTTATAACAAAAGGTGAATGACTATAACCTGGAACACAAGCCTCTTCTGTCGTCTATCGGGTAAAGGGAATTCAATTTTACGGTCAAGCCTTCCTGGTCGAAGAAGTGCAGGGTCCAAAGTGTCCGCACGATTAGTTGCCATTATTACCTTAACATTAACAGTCTGGTCGAACCCATCCATCTAAAGAATCCAACAATCAAGAGTTAGAAGGGTTGACTTGAGAAGACAAAACAAAGATTTTACTGATTCCCATGTTCTGGGTCTGTTAGGCATGCTAACCTGGTTCAAAAGTTCCATCAAAATACGTTGGACTTCTCTGTCAGCTCCAGTCTGAGCATCAAATCTTGCTGTAGCAATAGCATCAACCTCATCGATAAAGATAATAGCAGGAGCATTCTCCTTCGCAAGACGAAAAACATCACGGACCATTCGCGGACCCTGAAAAATAGAAAAGGCAACCAATGAACATTGCAATCAACCTGCACACTGCTCAGGCTTTTGTTGTTCTTTCTATTCTTTCCTTAGGTTGAAAGTACAAAAATGTACAAGCTTCCTATGACACAGAATAAGAGAACACAGAGATAACATTTAGTCAGAAGTAGAACTTGAATCAAGAAGAGTCCAACAGTCATACCTCACCCAAATACTTTTGAACAAATTCTGAACCAACAACTCTAATGAAGGCAGCAGTTGTATGATTAGCAACAGCCTTGGCTAGCATAGTTTTGCCTGTCCCTGGTGGACCATAGAGCAGAACACCTCGCGGTGGATCAATACCAATTTGTTTGTATAGTTCATGATGAGTAAGAGGCAACTCCACTGCTTCACGAATCTCTTGCTTCTGAATGTCGCATCCTCCAATATCCTGCAAAAGAATTTCTCGTGAGGGGGGAAAAAGCACTTGGTGGTGTTTGTATAAATCTACTAGAGAATTGGCAAAATGCATCCATAGCACTGCTAAGCTCGCAGCTGAACCAAAAGTGATATAGCTACTTTAATAATAAGGTGATTTGCAACAATTTGGCAAGTGATGTACTGGTTTGTCGTGCCTAAAATTTAGTCACATGATATCTTACACTTAAAATACACCCACTTAGTGAGATAAGACTTAATAAGAGTAGTTACACACTAAAATGACTTAATCAAGAGCAAATATATCCATATCACAATAGATTTGGGAAAATAAGACCCCATAAATTGCCAAGTAAAAGAGCAGCCACTGCTTGTGTCTCTAGCAGCAAGGCAAATTAACTAGAGTGTACGATTCAACTAGATTTGGTCAAAAATCCAAAATTCAAGGGTTCATATAGTAGCTTTTTAGATTCTAACTGTTGAAATTTCTTAGAAATACTGATTCTACTAATTGCATGCAGGAAGTTGGTCTTCAGTGCAAAGAGAGAATAGCCCAAAAGAAAGGAAGCCTATGGGTACAACCTTTAGACAAAACATGTCCACTCAAACTCAGAAAACAATCACTAATTGTTGGAGCCAATCAAAGAGTGGACCAACGAGGACCCAGGAACACTCAAACTTCTCAATATTAGTATATGGCCTTGATATCAAGAAAAGTTTGCTATAAGATTCATGTTAGAAATTTCTATTAGATATCAAAGTTTAATAGACTGCATCAAGCAATTTTGAATAAAAATACTTCAAATCAAGAGCTACAACAGAAAAATGACGGTGGGACCTAGTTGCAAATAGCAGGAAGTGAGTAAAATCTCAGTTTTGACATTGCATAATTCAAAACATATCTAATGGCATTATCGGATCCATAGGTTCTTCAATGAGATTGATTAACGCTAATGGTGTGTTTCCTAGCCTACGTGAGTCAGATGGGACATTTCACATCTTATTCATCACAAGTCAATGCAGTTTGATCCAGACTGATAAACCTGGATAACTTTGGAAAAAATATGGAGACAGGATAGTGGCTCGAGGGTTGGGATAATTTTCATCCAAACGGATAGAATACGAAAATTAAGAAAATTGAAATCAGAAAGATAAGAGCATATACAGAGCATAGGAGGGGGAAAAAGCAATGCCGTCATCACCAGACCGCAACATTGGTGGCCAGATCTCTCTCTCTCTTTCTCTCTCTCATCTTTGCAAATTTTCACAACCAGGTTCATATAGGGTAAGAAAGGAAACATCCCACTGCATAGGAGGGGGAAAAAGTGATGCAATCATCACCAGAACGCAACATTGGTAGCCAGATCTCTATCTCACTCTCATCTTTTGCGAAGTTTCACAACCAGGTTCATATAGGGTAAGGGAGGAAACATCCCACTGCCTTGTATAGTCCCTTAACCCTCGCTACTTAACGAATAATGCAATATACGCAATGCACATGAGAGTCATGGGAACTACCAATATCCAAAAGGGCGTCTCGAGATATTTTAGAAGGGATGCACTAAAGGGGGCAAAAAGAATCTCATAGAAGTCTTGCCTAGAGTTCACCATGCGTCATGATATCCTCGCAATTGGTAAACAACACAAAACACCGAACCCTCTCATTCCCGATTTCAACGAGAGCGAATAATACCGAGTCTCTCGGCCTCCTGCGAGAATCTATCAAAGATCAGGTGCACCGGTACTGTCCTAGAGGCCATGGAAGTGGAAAACCCTAACTTAAGTGAACTGAAGTAGGCATCAAATTCCAGCAACCTAGCGCACGGGAAAATTGGAAAAGGCCGCAATAGAATATAGAATCGGAAGGGGAGAATACGTTGTAGGTGACGTCGGGCTTCTCGGACTGGCTGAGGAGGGAGATGCTGGAGTCGGCCTCCGGCGGGAGAACGTCGACGAGGGCGTTGGAGTGGCGGTGGAGGGCGACGGAGGCGGAGGGCTTGAGGAGCTCGCGGTTGATGGTGCTGAGGATGCGGACGTAGTAGTTGGAGCCGGTGGTGGAGCCGACGATGCCGTTGTTCTGGTCGACCATCTCCATGAACTGGCCGATGACGAGGGGGACGGACTGGATGCGCTTGACCTCCTCCTGGGCGCGCAGGAGCTCGCGCTTCAGGTTCTTCTGCTCGTCCTTGACGTACTCCTCCTGGATGTCGATGAACTCCAGCTGCCTCTCCAGCGACTTGAGGCGGCTGTACAGATCCTCCTCCTCCGCCGCGGCCACGGGCGACTCCATCGACATCCTCGATATCGACGGCGGCGGAGGCGGATCGGATGGAACCAGAGCTGCTGCCGAACCTGCCATGCCTTCTTCCTATATCAAATCTGCTTCCGCTGGATGGATTGATCCGTCTCCTCCTTCTCTTTCCCCTCTTCCAAGTTTTCCCCTCGTCTGTTCTGACACAAGGAATGCATCGAGAGTTAAAGTTCGAAAAACCCAAAAAAAAAAAAAAGGAAAAGCCGGGCCTTTGGCAATTGAGCCCTCCGGCCCACCAAAAAAGAAAATAGGCCCAATCCGTCGATGATGCTATTACAAGAAGTAATCAAAGAACATCGTGCCACAAAAAGCAACTTGGATAGCTACTACAAGTTACTAAAGGTCCAATGTTCAGACAATATCAAGAACAAACATTCAAAGTCTGATGCTTAGCTACTTGAATAGCTACTACAAGTAACCAAAGAACAAGTCTAATGTTTAGACAGTATCAAAAACAAACATTGAAAGTCAGATAATTGTCAATATCCACTTTTTCTTCTATTCAAGAAATCTTCAAGCCATAACTTCTTCAACTTAACACTCTTGAATGAATACTTTTGCAACTCTCTCCTTGTCCACTAGATAATCAAAGGCATATGCAAGGGTAGCTTCATCAAAACCTTCAACCTCCATTACTTCTTTGTAGAGCTCAGCAACATCCAATTGATTTTGACTCATCTTTTTTATTGCATTAGCAACCTCTCCAATTTGCTCCGAGAGCATTGCAAACCTATCATCATTGTTAGTGGCATGACTTTGCTTTCTATTAAATCTTGAATGATCTTCTATTCCTTTCGTAGTATTGTCATTACCATCATCTAGTTCAATTAAGAAGTCCGAACCGCCGAAAGAAGGTAAGTCGATGTCTCCAAAATTATTTTGCAAAGCATCCTGTGGCCATGTCTTTTCCTGCCACCAAAGCGAGTTCATCATACATCTCAATTTTCTTGTTCAAATACTTCTCATGGGTAGGATGTGCCTACGAAAAATCACAAAAACACAAGTATATAAGTAGGTAAATTTGCCATTTATGATTACAGTAATCCTTACAATCTACTCGTCATCTATCTCTCTTAATTTTTTTTTTATAATTAAAGAGCATATGACACATAAGCAAACAAAATTATTGTAGCCTACAATTCCTACATATCTCAACATGCTACATGTATAATAAATGTCTTGAATCAATGAATTTCTAGTTCCCTAAATATAACAAACTATAGCATACCAAAGTACATAAACTTAACGAACAATTTTTGGATATCAAATGCTAAGAGTATTAAGTTATATAGAAATCTGAAAAGCACATTACCATTATTTATTCATCATAAACTTCCTTCCGAACAATTGTGATCATCTTCAAGTTATGGTCCCACTGAAATCCACTCTTAACCCGCAATTTTTGGATGGTAGCCCAATTGTTTTTAATAGTTCTAAGATGATTGTCCACGTGATTAGGCTCACATTCAGTCTCAAATTTCTCATTTATAACTTGAGCAACTTGAACAAAGGAAGATGGTTTAAGGGTGGTTGGAGGTTTATTCCCTTTGGAAGCCTCATAAGCTAGTATCTCTAAAAACATACGCTCCATAGGTCTTGACCATCTAAAATGCTTGGACTTCCCTTCTCTAGTCTTGCCCATTGCTACATTATCAGACATATCCCATGCAAGAAATTGTGATAAACAAAGAATAACACAATAACAAACATCATTTGACTACTGAGACAAGGAAACATCACTTTGATATAGAGTAGTAAATTAAGTTCACATTTACAAGAACTCCAATCACAAAGTATTCATGTCACATCAAAAAACATCAAACAATTTCTATGAAGATACAAATACTAAACATTCATTCTATGCCTACTATAGTCATCTCACATTAAACGTGTGATACTATCTCTTTTTGCTACCCACTCTCTATTTTCCTCCCTCTCCTTTCTTTATGTTTGTTGATGTCTTCTTTCTTGACTTTGAGATTCGACCTCTACCTTTAGTTCTTGAATAAAGGGATCATAAGGGTCAAATTCCATAATGAAGTTATGTAAAATACAACATGCTAAGACCACATCAACTTGAGTATTAAAAGACCAAAAAGGTTCAGCATCTAATAAATGAAAACGCTTTTTAGGATCCTGAATGTCATTTCTTGCAGACTATAAAGATGAATGACGATGATTGAACAACTCTTTCTCGTTCTCAGGTGAGTGGTCACTAAACTCCCTCCTGTGATATTGAACTCCACGATATGGAGAAATTATTCCCGGTTGGATGCCATATCTGGCATCAGCAAGATAGTATTTACCTACCAATTTTATGTAAAGTTTCAACAATATGTTTCAAGAAAATAGGGTATAAATTTTATAGAAAATATGGAATAGTCTATACCTTCAGGAATTTTCATTCCCCGAGGCTTGAAAGTGCATTTGTAAGAATACAAGAGTCATGGGCCGTGCCTTCCCAACCGGCCAACACATAAACGAATTTTAAATCATAAGTAACAGCTACAAGAACATTTTGTGTTGTTTTCTCTTTTTTACTACGAAATTTTCCTTGATTTTCTAAGGGAACCAATGCATGAACATGGGTGCCATCAAGAGCTCCAATACAATCCTAATGTACTCAATAAGTACATAAATGTAACAACATACTATCAAAATGAAGTTCGTGACACTTGTCATATTACATACTTTAAAGTCCAGATAAAATCTTCAACTCTTGGATATTGTCGGGGGTGTAGTGCCATCCAGTGGTCTTATAACATGCTTGTGTAATTTTAGAATTGCTTGTAAGACAATTCTAAAGTATCGATCACCTTCTAGGAGGATCACCTTCCTTAAGGAACCAAATTCTCCTTGCCTTTGGGTTTCATGAAGGGAGCCTTCTAGTTCGGTACCTCGGGGTCCCCATAATCACTTCCAAGATCAGCAAGGCAGATTGTTGCGTGCTAGTCAACCGCATCACATCGAGGGTACAATCTGAGACTCATCGCTTTCTATCATTTGCCGGTCGTCTGCAATTGATCAGGTTAGTCCTTCATGCTATCCAAGCATACTAGGCTAGTGTCTTCATTTTACCTATAGCTGTATTGGATCAAATTGAAAAAATCCTTAGATAGTTTCTCTAGAAAGGCCCGGAGTTGGGTAAAGGGGGTGCGAAGGTGTCCTAGGAGGATGTCTATTGACCAAAAGAGGAGGGGGCCTTGGCATCCGAAGACTTCAAGAGTATAACAAGGTCGCCATGCTAAAACATATTTGAATTCTGTTTTCAGATAAGGAATCATTATGATGCAAATGGGTTCACTTAACCTTTTTAAAAAGGTTGAACTTCTGGGTGGCCAAAAAGTCGACCTTCTGCTCGTGGGCTTGGAAGAATATCCTCCAACTCATGACTGAATTCCGAAGTTCCTTCTATTGGAGGATTGGGGATGGCCGATTGATGTCTCTTTGGTTTGATAATTGGCATCCCAGGGGTCCTTTGAACTTGTATTTTTCGGATTCAGCCATTTATGGATCTGGCCTTTCTAGGCAGGCGATAGTGGCAGACCTGTTCACCAACCATGGTTTCACGGTCAAGATGGTCTTGGATTCTTGGGAAGATCCCCTTACGATTCTTACCTAGAACTCGGATCGTTTTAGCTAGAAGGGGAACACTTCTCACCTCTTCACGATGGCTTCGGCTTGGGAGATCACTAGGAGGAAGAAGATTCGAGTCTTCTGGCATGCGTTCATCTGGAACAACTCCATCACTCCAAGGTACCAATTAAACCAGTGGCTTATTGCCAAACGCAGACTTCCTACCCAAGCTATATTATTATCTCATGGTAGGATAGATAGCGCTTTGTGTCATTTTTGTAATGAGGTGCCGAATTCTATTGACCACCTATTTTTTGGATGTCGAACCACTACTGGCATCGCCTTCTTTTGGGCCGCAAGATGCAACCTCTCGTGGCGGTTGTTCCCGGACCCGTGAGCTAGGTCCCTGTGTGTCTTTGTCATTCCATGCGCTTGACAGGTGAATCCAGTGCTGAGAAGATCTCTTCTCATCATATCTACAGAACCCGAAATTCTCGAAGCACCAGTGTCCCTTGCACCTTCATCTTCATCCTCAACACCTTCTGAGTTTCGTGTTTCTAATGCTTCAAAGATAGATTATCTTTATGAAGTCTCTCTTACTGATGAAACTAAGATTTCTGAAACCCAGCTTCCCCTCATGAACCCCTATTCTGCTTTTGCCAAGCCAACCACATCATTTTCGCCAATCCGCTCCATTCGTCAGCTCATTCATCAAACCCCAAAGCAAGTAAAGGAGTACGTCCAGTCCTCAAAATTCGACCAGCATCCTATTCCTGCTACTGAAAAGGAATACTTTGTTACTCTCCAGATCCCTCCAGAATTTCCCAGACAATGGACTCAACAAGGATACACTCATGTCCATTATGGAGCTGTACGACTTGCTCTAACTTTCCACGGTCGAAAAGGTCTGCCAGTTGTGGCAAGAATTGCATTACTAGACACTGTGTTTTACAATACCAGCATGCTTGCATCGGTCTTTTCAAACTACTTTGAATGCGAAACAGTCTTTGTCACACTATATCCCAACTTCAACATCGCTCTTTCGGATCCCCGTTACTTTCTTTTATGAAAGTACAAGTCCAACTTACTTGGAGCCCCTCAAACCGCGACTCAGCCGCTACACTACATTACCGAGATGGTTTATCGAGTGCGAAACATGCACTTGACCTCAACTTCAACAATGGTAATGAAGACGCCTTGTTCATCTCCATGCAGAATGACCAGGCATCCTGTATCCATGTTCCTAGACAGATTCCAAAGGATACGCTGGCCAAGCTCCTTCCAGAGACTTGGATTACCAACTATGAAAAGCTACATCAGCACAATAAACCTTTTCAGTCTACAGACTCAGAATTCGTAAGGAAAAAAGATGGAACTGTTTCCATCAAATTTGGCAAGGAAAAGGAAGAAAGTCCTTCTATCTTCCAAACCTTCTTTATGATTGAACCATGTGTCCCTCAGTCTATTTCCGAGCCAGATCCAAAGAAGCATGTCAAACATTTTGATAGTAATGGACATCCTGTTCATTACTATAAAGACACTTATGGTCATTGTTTTTGGGATCCTTTTTGTCAATGTTCTCACTGTACAAATTCCCCCGATGAGGTAGATCCTTTTACAAGAACCCCACCTCGACGGAAAAAACCAAAGGATAAGATGTTCCAAAGGTACTTAGACGGAGATTCCTCCGTTGATACTCTTGGTGAATGTGATAAATACCAATTCATAGTTTCTTATACACCACCTCCACCACTAGAGTCTAAAACTACATCCCAGGACTCACCCGATCTACCAAGAACACCACCATCATCTCCTCCCCAGAAAAAGCAAGTCCTCTCCCCATTCTATAAGCCAATTCTTAAATGGGCTAAGAAACATTCTTATCCCCTCGAAATTCCAGAAGAAGTACCATCAGCTTCTTCTATTGCTATGTTTCAGGAAACTGACTTTCCTCCTCTTGTCAAGGAAAGTTCTAAACTCTCATTCCCTGCTACAGAAGAGTTTATTGATCCGCATGGCAGATACCGCCATGTTCCTAAAATTCCCACTCCCACTGATATAGATGAACATGGGAAACAGAAAAAAACCTCTGCCGAAGCTGTTCTAAATTGGCAATCAGAGACTATATTAGCACAAAACAATGCCTTCAAGGCAATTGACTCCAAAATTGGAAGTGTGCAACAAGATCTCCGAAGGTATGACGAAAGTACCAAGAAGATACTTTCTGAATTCCAGAAAAGGCTCCACGTCTTGGAATCAGGACAACATCTTGGGTACCATTACCTCGAAAGTCCACAGCCAGAAATAGAAAAGCTCATAACCCAAATCCAGCTTCTTGAAGAAGGAAGGTTCAGACCATTTGACCCATTAGCACCTCCTGTTAAAAACCGGTATATACCCCAAAGACCTCAAACCTCCATTTTTGCCACTATTCCACCAGATCCTTATAGAAGAGAACCAGATATGGCAAATTTATGAAATCGTATCAAAGCCCTGCAGAAAGATAGGGGGAAAGAAAAGGCATCACCCGAAAAGGCATCGCCTACAAGATCAAGTTCCATTGTTATAAGAGAAAGGCCAGAACAGATGATGCTATCAAATCCATTAGAATCTTTTCTAAAGGATTTAGGCACCCAGAAACCTGACTCTATTATCCAACAGCCTGAGCAACCTGATCCTCCTAAGACTTTGCTCCCAATAGAGCAAACTTCTCATGATACTGAAACAGAGTCTTCAATATCCTTTTCCTCATCCTCATCCTTCTCAATTCCTGCAGTTGATACCCTCCCCATTGCACCAGTCACTTCATCCATATTTATGGCCGACCCGCCAGAAGATGACATGGAATCAAATTATTCTGATATGGAAATGGGTCAGACAAGCAATCCTACTCGCAACTCCACTCCCCATGTGTCCACTACATCAAAACAATTCTTCACCATTGATGACATTCCTTACCAGAAATGGCCGCACCGTCTTGAAGATTTTCATACATGGTTGAAAACCCAGTCTATCACCAATCATGATATGAATGATGTCTTGTACAATTTTGTTACAAGATTTACAGGAAGCCTAAAGTTCTGGTGGCAATCACTTTCAGAACAGGACCAGATTCATTTCCTAATGTCACCTAATTTCAGCCATGCCCTTACTCTCTTATATCATGTCTTTGTGGGAAAACCCGGTGATCTCATAGAGATAAAAAGAAGAGAGTTTTTTGAAAGAAGATGCTGCTCCCTCCAGAAGAAACATCTTGATAAGCATTTTAAAATAATGCTTCAAACTTTTTATCAAGTTGGAGCAAACCCAAACCTGAAGCATGTCTTCCTTACTTCCATCCCGAAAGAACTATCCCAGATGGTTGAAAGATCGTTCTTTGGAAAGCAAAGACGGGTACAAAATATTCCCTTAAGGGAAATACAGCAAGAAATCCATCTATGCCTAGAAGAGTTATGCTTGAAACGCAAGATGGTGCGGACATACATCACGTATGACAAGCGCCTTGAATCAGCCCGTTCCCGTCGAGCTGAAAATCAAATGCTCCAAGAAAGACTGTGATGGTACATGTGGCAAGTATTCTCGGAAGAAGAAACACTACAAGAAGTTTTGGATAAAGAAATCCAAACATGGCTCATCCAAACATGGCTCCAAGCATTTCCGGAAAAAGAAGAAATGGCGATACCTACGCAAAAGAAAGGATTGCACAAGCCACAAGAAATCAAATCGTTGCTACATCTACAATCAGAAAGGACACTTTGCCAAAAGTTGTCCTCAAGCAAGAAAAGGTCAGAATCATCTAATCCATCATATTGAGAACGAAATAGGTATTTCTCTCGAAAATGATGATATTGAATCCTTATTCTCTGGATGAAGAACCATCGACCAAACTCTTTGTGCCATTCCCTCTTACCAAACTTCCAAATAAACCGAGTCGGACTCGAGTCCAAGAGATTTTCCACATATCACCAACATCCCCGAACCAAATCTGACATATTTTCGAGCGGACTCACCGTCCACATTTCCCGTGAAAATCCTTACGTCAAAGTTTGCTAAGCCTATTACCGTTCAGTTATTGCTCTCATAGACACGGGAGCAAGTTGTTCTATCCTAGATACCAAAATTCTTCCCGAAGAATTCTAGACCCCTTTACATCCGATACTTTAATTCTCAAGGTCGGAGATACTTTCTCCACAAATGTCAGAACCACCCCTGTGACTATCCAGTTCTTCCCACAGTGTTCCATAACTGCAAAGATTTTCGAATCTAACCTTCCCAATAAAGATCTGATAATTGGGTGGGACATCATGACTCAAATCGCTCAGCTTCGCATTATCCCTGGAAAAGATCTTAGATATAAAGATCAATTCTCTGAGTTTGTTAATATCCAGAGACTGTTTTCCATTGAAATGAGTCTACTAGATCCAATCATGCAAAAATTGTTAGAATCCTGTTCAGAATCCCATGCAGAATTTGCTCAAAAGTGTTCTCATCCTTTATGGAAAAACCTGGAGTTCTTTGTTCGCCTTCCTTTCAAAAAAAATGAAGACATAAACCCAACCAAGGCGAGCCACATGGGAATGAAACCAGAACATTTGGTTTTAGCCCAAAGGGAATGCTCGGAACTTTTGCAACAAGGCCTTATTGAAGTCTCTGACTCACAATGGGCTTGTGAAGCCTTTTATGTCAATAAGCGTGCCGAGCAAAACAGAGGAAAAATGAGATTGGTAATCAACTATCAACCCCTCAATCTTTTCCTCCAAGACGATAAATTCCCTTTACCATCTAGAGACTCACTCTTTAGTGGTCTAACCAAAGCCCACATCTATTCCAAATTCGACCTCAAAGCCGGATTTTGGCAATTGGGCATCCATCCTGAAGACAGATCCAAGACAGGATTCTGTATTCCGAACCAACACTTCCAATGGAAAGTTCTTCCTTTTGGCTTAAAGGTAGCACCATCCCTGTTCCAAAAAGCCATGTGTCACATCTTCCAACCAATCCTTTCAAGTGCAGCTGTATATATTAACGATATTCTGCTCTACAGTCCTGATGAACAATCACACTGCCAACTCCTTGAGCAATTTGCAGAAATCGTAAAAAAGCATGGTATTATGCTCTCACAAAGAAAGATGAATATTGCACAGACAGAAATTGAATTTCTTGGTATGCACCTTAACAAAGGTACATATTACCCAGGGCCACATATCGCTCAAGAATTATTGAAGTTTCCTCAGGATAACTTCACAACAAAGCAGGTCCAGCAATTTCTTAGGATAATTAACTATCTCGGGTTTTTGTCCCAAAATTGCAAAGCTTCGATTCCTTTGCAATCCATGCTTTGAAGAAGAATTCCCCACCTTGGGAAAAACTCGACCAAAGCAAGTTCTTGAGCTTAAAGAGATTATGCAGAATCTCCCACCATTACAAATACCGTCAATAGGCAAAAGAATTCTCCAAACTGACGCCAGTGATGAATACTGGGCGGCTGTTCTTTTTGAAGAAATTGATAGTAAGAGACTCCTTTGTGCTCATAAAAGTGGAAAGTTTTCCCAAGCTGAAATGCATTACCATTCCACTTTCAAAGAAATCCTAGCAGTCAAAAATGGAATCAAAAAGTTTGAGTTTCATCTCATTGGCCACCACTTCCTGGTGGAATTAGACATGGCATCTTTCCCTCAGATGACCAAGTTTAAACAAAAGCAGATTCCAAATTCACAACTGCTTAGATGGGCTGAATGGTTTTCAAAATACTCCTTTGAAACTAAGCATATTCCTGGAAAGAAGAATGTACTTGCTGACTTCTTATCAAGGCCAAAGGCACCAGCCGAGATCAACATGTATATCAAAAGGCCTGCTTTCCACATGCTCAACCATGGAGTAAAATACAAAATCGAGAACATCAAAGATTCACGAGCTGGAAATATCCCTGTGAGATTATTCAAAGAGATCCGTAACGACACTTAGCTGAGAACCTGGAAAACCTCATGTGGCAAAGCCACACAGACCTATTCAGATTCAATGGAGGTTCGATTCTTTATCCTTTTGGGTTAAATATGAATTATCCATTCATTCATCCTCTTATCCGGAAGGAAGATGATTTTCCCGAGCGCTCAAAACATTATTATGGTACTTAACCAATAAGTATCTAATAGCTTTTGAAATCCCAACCAGAAGATTCATTGCTAACCTCACGAGGATATTCTTGCTCGGAAGAAACATTGAAAAAGAATGTGATAGAAATCTTTTAGAATTTCTAAACTGGTTCTATCCCCCTACATGTTGGAAACAAGACTTAGAAAAAGAACTGAGATCGATGACGCCAAACCCTGAAGTCCATACCATCCTGTTTTTTCGACGTCCTTGGAATTTTTGCAGAAATAATGGAAGCATTCTCAATGCACCACCGGAAATAGGAACCACAACCTATAAACCTAACTTGAACAAATCGAGAAGCTCGGATTTACAAATCTTATCCTAGATCTCGTTCGACTCGCGAAACGAATATCGAGAACTCCAAAGAATCCCGTGCCAGAAAACAAGACCATTCCCGAAGATATTTGGAATAATGCACCCACTACGTGGGATCATTATGACCTAGCGCCAGAAGCTAAGGAAGCACTCGGACAATACAGACAAGCCTCATCGTCCCAAGAGCCTGAAATGACAAGTGAAGATGACATTGTCCAGTCCACCCAGGACCCCTATGCACGCTTTGGAGGATCTCTGTCCCAAGATCCCTACGAACAATTCCAAAGCATGGACACATCCTTCTATGCAGAACCATCCAATTGGCCTCAGCCAAGAATTCCTGACCTTCAAGAAGATGAAAATACAAACTGGGCTAAAGAAGAAGCATCACATTGGGCTCATGAACAAGCATCCTCGTCAAAACTGAACCAAATCCTCTCACCAGAAGACCTTGAAGCCCTTGAATAGAAGTACGAGGCACATCTCCTAGAAGATAATTCGGATGACTCAGTGTGTAGCTACAATGCTCGTGATGGACGAGACCGATAGGTCCGTACAGTTTCACTGTAGCAAATCACTGTTCACTTTTACTGTAGCACTAGGCTAGGGAATGTACTGTTCACAGATGCGATTCTTTTGTTCATAGTGTGCGAATAATTCCCTTTCGGTGCCCCCTGTTGTTCCCGGACCCGTGAGCTAGGTCCCCGTGTGTCTTTGTGACCTCTTATTGCCTATATAAGGCAAGGAGGGTGTAATGTTTTGGGCGAGTCCCCCAAGTAAAATGTGTGCTTTGTGAAAATCTCTCCATGGCTTTCTAAACTCCCTCTTCTTCTCCAGCCTGGTAGGATCCTTCAAGAAATGCAGCTTGGGTAGGTTAGAAACGTTTCCATCCTGGCATCTCTGAGTGTCTCTAGGCTCGAACTAAAGGGCCGAGTGATTTGCTTTGCTAAAAGGCTGTCCCTAAAGGGCTTGAACGGGGTTGTTCGCCCACTGTGGGATGCATACCTGCAGTAAATTTACTCTTCCTCCCTGGTTCTAAGTCTAGGTCCATTCATGGGCCGTCTTCTTCCTTGCGGGCAAAGGCTTCTATAAGTGCATTGCCCGTTTCTCTTTTGGCGCTATCTATTATTTTATTGGGATAAGTGCTGCAGAAGTCCTAATACTTATCATGAAAATATAATTGAGTCATAAAACTTGCAAAAGTATAATCAAGTCCTAAAACTTGTTAAATTATTTCAATCGAGTCATAAAATTAACACCGTTAGGCTTTTACATTAAAAATGCTAACATGGCATCGTTAATAATTTTTATTTTCCACGTTAATTTTTAAATTATTTTTTATTCATTTTTTCAAAATTAGATTTAAAAACTAAAAAATTAGATTTATTCATTTTATCTTATTTTCACCAAAAACTAAAAAGAAAAGTTAAAAAATCATTTAAAAAAAAAAAATCAGCGACTCCTCTCCCCGCCGTCGACGCCCATCGCCGGAGGGGCCAAGCGACTATCGTCGACCCTAGGCGGGAGTGGTCGGCCCTCACCGGCCCCGTGCAAGGGCGGGCGATGGTCACCCGGCCGCCATGAAGGCGAGCAACAATCGTTGACCCCTACGAGGGCCGGTGGGCCAGATTTGCTCGTTGGCCTCGAGCGAAGGCGACGAGGCCTCGCCCAAGGCGGGTGACGTCGCCGGCACTCACCTGGGGCCGGCGAGGCCCGCCTGGGCCGGCAACCGTCACCAACCCCTCTAGTGATGGGCGGCGGCAGCGTGAGAGAGGAGCCGTTGATTTTTTTTTTAAATAATTTTTTTAACTTTTCTTTTTAGTTTTTGTTGAAAATAAGATAAAATGAATAAATCTAATTGTTTAGTTTTTAAATATATTTTTTTAAATGAATAAAAAATAATTTAAAAAATTCACGTGGAAAATAAAAAATTATTTAAAATGCCACGTCAGCATTTTTAACGGAAAATGCTAACGGTGTTAACTTTAGGACTCGATTGAAACAATTTAATAAGTTTTAAAACTTAATTGTACTTTTCGTAAGTTTTAAGACTCAATTGTATTTTCGTGATAAATTTTAGGATTTCGCAACACTTATCCCTATTTTATTTGGAAGCACAAAAACAGCATCCTCTTTAGAGAGCAAAGCTTAGCCATCCTAGCGATTAAGAATCAGCTCTTTAAAGTCATCAGAGACAATGCCATCACTTTTAGGAGTGTGGACGATACATTTAGAAACAGGAGGCTGAAGCATAGCTAGGGTATTGATCCGATTATCTTCTCTGCTGGGGAGTCTTTTGTTTCTGTAGAGGCCTAGCTTTTGGTTGTTGATTGGATGCTCTCCCTGCGTGTGGCTAACTCCTTGGTGGTTCTTCACTTTTGTCGCTGGCGGATGCGGTCCGAGGTTGTTGGGTCCATCCGGCCTTGTGCGGCCTAGTGCTGCCTCTAGTTAGTTTTCTTTTTGTCGTTGTTTAAGTTGTTCTGTGCTTGTTTACGTCCACTTTTATGCAGCCTTCTTTTGCATTCGGCTCCCTTTCACTCACTCTGACCTGTTGTCTTGTTAAGTGCAAGTTTTGTGGCACCGGATCTTGTATATAATGTTGATTAAAAGCTCAATATATTCTTACATTTTACCAAAAAAAATAAAATTCTAAAGTATCGATGAATGGTCTTAGTGGACCTATTGAACCTTGACCCTATTACTCTCAACCTCACATTATACCCTAAAATATGGCAAAAGACCAGTAATTGCTCTTTAATAGACACATTTAGGGTGCGTTTGGATGGGCATTTAGAAAGCTCATCCAAGCCCCAAAGCCCTTTCACCTCAATTTGAGGTGTTTGGCAATCATCTTCAAGGGGCTTTCAATTGAAAGTCAGCCCTTAGGAATGCTGAAAGCTCAAGGCTAGTGGAGACCAGCCTTGAGCTTTCAGCATTTTCAGAATGCTGAAGGGCTCCTTTAATGAAAATAGCAAGTTGCATATTTTACCCTCAAAATTTTATTGAAAAACCACTTTTACCCATCCGGTTCTCCCACCTTCCATCGCTCTGCCTTTTTCTATAGCCAGGCTTTTGCTGTCGTCCCCTCCGCCACCCGCGATCTATTTCATATAAAAAATTATTTGACCTAAGGACTCTACACAATTCAAAGAAAACTTAAGGTCTCATACGTATTTGATTGACACAATTAGTATCTCCCGAATGTAAAATGCGGTTAATGAATAACTCTCTCTCAAAATCTCTTTCCCCCCATGGCGCTCTAGGTATCTGACTACTAAAAGCTTCATCCTCCATTACTAACATACCAGCTACCATTATTGACGCGGCTACACCCATGATTGCTCCATTAACTTCATTATTTTCCATCTACAAGCAATAATAAGAATTTTCTGAGCCTGTTATGACAGCTGTTTTATCTTAAGGGTAAACCCAATAGCAAACATTAAATTAATTAATTAATTAATTAAGAAGGCTAGTGCAACAACATCGGCAATAACAAAATCAACTCTCAAAGGAACATGTAAACCAACAACTGACTTGCTTAGCAATAGAGGCACATTGATGGAATTTGCAAAATATGCTGCTCCACTTCCTGAGATATGTCAAGACATATCCATTGCAGGAAGATGAGATTAAAACATCAATCTTATGTCACACAACTACGTAAATTTTAGTGCTATCAACAATAGACAAGTGACTACTCCAAGTGACCACATTCACATTATCTCAAGCAAAGAAACAATTTAATCAAGGATAAGCAATCTCAACAGGCGTCAACTGCAAGAAAAAATAATCGTAAGTTACATAAATCTCAAGAACTAGAAGAAGAATTCTTCATACTACAAGTTTTGAAACATGTGTGCATGATGCACAAGATACTGCTAGTTTTGATTTCACAAGAAAGATGCTAAGATATTCATAATCTATTAAACAAATTGAAAAATCAGCAAGTGAAAAATCCCCGAAAGATAAACCTCAAGGGTATGCCTCTAAGGGAACTTCATTAATAAAATCAGGCATGCCAAATGCAGATATTCCAAAAACAAGAGCATCTTGGCCATTGCAATCCTCACTTACTAGTATTTAGAACACAAGGGAATAAGATGTTAATGACATGCACTAAAACTAACAAAGAGCTTCCATTAGTCAGGTTGAACAGAATTTAACTGAAGGACTTGATTCACTGACCTAATTATACTTTTACGAGTTTTAAGATTCAATTATACTTTCATCGTAAGTTCAAATATTTTTCAGTACACTTATTCACGTCCTTTTGTGTTGGTGGGGACTTGAGAGGTGGAGAGAGAGCCCACTCCGTCAATGGAATCACCTTTAAAGTCCACGGAGCAAAGTAGTGCTCGGTTGTTCACACTCCCTGAAAAATCATGCCGGTCGTCGTGAAATGGGTTCGCAGATTTCTAGATTGGGAGGGTAATTTCCACATTCGATATTCCACTTTGGCGGGACCAACTTGGCGGGCTACACTCTTAAAATATCGTTTTCTTTTAATAAAGCAGATTATCGCTCTTCCAGCATTTTCCACGTGGACCTTGTCCTGGTCACCCTTCTGTAGGTATATATAAGGGTGCCTCGGTAGCATCTGGCAACAGCATCACAAACCCCCCATATATCCCACCAAAACCCATCGGCCACCTCCCAAACAGTGCTGTCATCTCCAAGTCTCCAGTACTCCGGAGTTACGTTCACATTAGGACTTGGGAGAATCATCAGCAATGGAATATCTGCAGTTGGTGATCGCAAAGGTGCTGATATCCATAGCCGTGGTGGGCGTAATAGGAGTGTTTCTGAGGCTGTACAACGCGCTGGTGGTGAAGCCAGAAAAGTTGAGGTCCTTGCTGAGGAAACAAGGCATCAATGGACCACCCCCCCGCCTTCTTGCTCGGCAACATCATGGAGATCAAGAAGGCGAGATCCTCCTCCTCCTCCTCCGCTCCCAAGACTGCGCCTGGCCAGCCCCCTGCCCGCCATGATTGTGCAGCTGTCCTCTTTCCCTTCTTTGACAAGTGGAGAAAACAATACGGTAGGTCACCTCCCCGCCGCCCTAACTGGGATCTTCATCTCTTTTCTACGATTAATCTAAAAATATTCACGTGTTTCGATTTTCCATGTTCCAAACTACATAAACTAAACGCAAGATTTTCGTACAATTATTAGAGAGTTTATGAAACTCAGAGGTTGGTGCTGCTTAGATTTCGTAGTCAGATATAGACAGATAACGTGCATCACCGTGATATACGTTTTCTGTACTTCAAGGTTGATGTTGTTTGAAGCCTGTCATGTCGTTTGGCGCCCCGCACGGCATACGGTGGTAGATGTTGAAGATTCCTTCACTGCCCGTTTTCAAACTTGCGAACCCTACCAATGGCTGCCCTTTCTTTTATGGGGTTATTGTTAGGTCTGTGTTAAATGACGGATGTATGATGCATGCGCTGGGTGGCTCCTCTGGCGCTGGATCTGGATTGGACCCAACAAAAACGCCTCCAGCGCCCCAGCGTCGCTTCTCAATTTCACACTAAATTTGATTTGGCACGTTGTCACTCAGTAAAATAAATGAATAATTCACCACTCCTGAATCAGATCATTTCTCCTTCTCCCTCTCTTAAATGACTTGGATTGGTCGTTTGTGGTCCAGACATGGACAATCAGATCAGGCTGATCTCATGCTCTGATGTCTCATGATTGTTACAGGAGATATATTTGCGTTCTCGCTGGGGAACACGCAGATAATCCATGTGAACCAACCGGACGTGGTGAGGGAGATTACCACCTGCACATCTTTGGACTTGGGGAAGCCCTCATACCAGTTCAAGGAGAGGGGTCCCTTGATGGGTCAAGGCATCTTAACTTCCAACGGCCCCCACTGGGCTCATCAGCGCAAGATCCTCGCTCCCGAGCTCTATATGGAGAAGGTCAAGGTATGTTATCTTAATTGATGTCTTTCAATATTGTTAAAAAAATTGGATGTGTGTGTGCGGAAGCATGGTTTTGGTATTAGAAATAGTTTTGGTTAGTGATGTTGTATGCAAGTGTATGGTATATTTTGTAGTGAATGGACAAGGAATGAGATAGGATAATTGAAAGACAAAGAACATGGGATATAATTTATCTAATTGATGAAAATGGATAGTACAAGATATTGATATAATGGAGGAGTATTTCATGACATAAAAACCATCTTTAACTCTACTCCTCCACACACGGTGGAGGTCTAAACCTCACACACACAAATGAATGAACTACAAGCCTATTTATAGGCATGAGTCACCGCTTAGAACAACATTCTAGATTTCTATAGAATGTTGTCCATGTAGGCTTCATTTAGGAAATTCTAGATTGTAGTTCTTCTAGAGAGTTCTACGTTTATGCTTCTGCATTTTTCTTTGCCATCTAAGCTAGATTTTCTTAAGGATTTTTTTTTACTTTTCTAGCTAATATGTTTCTAGAAAGTTTTAGAGAAAATGGATCACAATTTCCAACACTCCCCCTTGATCCATTTTCGGGATAATCCGGACTTGTGTTGTAAAGTCTCGGACATACCTTGAAATTTTTCTCGTAATTTGTCCCATGTCTTTTATTCCGTCTTCGTTCCATAATCCCTTGTATTCTCTTGTTGGAACACTTGCACCTGCCTTTGAATGCGCATGTCTTTTCTTCAACGATGACCCATATGTCTCGAGGCATCAAATTGTTCTTAGTTGTAGTTGTTAGCTCGGGCTCTGGCTCCGACTTTGGCTCTCTTGACTCTCACTCGGGTTCTGGCCTTTGATTTTGGCTCTGGCTCCGGCTTTGGCTCAGTTGGCTCTTGCTCGAGCTCTGGTCTTTTTAGTTGAGGATGGTGAGGACAAACGCCCATAATCATCCGAATATGCCTAGCTCTGACTTCACGGTCCTTTACACCTGGCTCAGTTACAAATCGGGTGCTACCATGTTAAAATTTTTGGATGTGTGTGTGCGGAAGCATGATTTTGGTATTAATTATAGTTTTGATTAGTGATGTTGTGTGCAAGTGTATGGTATATTTTATAGTGAATGGGCAAGGATGAGATAGGATAATTGAATGACAAAAAACATGGAATATAATTTATCTAATTGATGAAAATGGATAGTACAAGATATTTTATATAATGGAGGAGTATTTCATGACATAGAAACCATCTTAACTTTATTCCTCCACACACGGTGGAGGTCTAAACCTCACACACACAAATGAATGAACTACAAGCCTATTTATAGGCGTGAGTCACCGCCTTAGTACAACATTCTAGATTTCTATAAAATGTTGTCCATGTAGGCTTCATTTAGGAAATTCTAGATTGTAGTTCTTCTAGAGAGTTCTACATTTATGCTTCTACATTTTTCTTTGCCACATAAGCTAGATTTTCTTAAGGATTTTTCTTGACTTTTCTAACTAATATCAATCTTGAAGTTTCTAGAAAGTTTTAGAGGAAATGGATCACAATTTCCAATAAATATCATCACCACAACTAATTTTTTCTTAAATTAACATTTCTGAGTTTGCCCGCTCGCAGGGAATGATAAACCTCATTAACGAGTCCACAGAGACACTGTTGAAGTCCTGGAAGAACAAAGTGGACGCAGCCGGTGGAGTAGCCAGCATTAACATCGACCAGCACATGAGAAGTTTCTCCGGAGATGTCATCTCCAGGGCCTGCTTTGGCAGCAATTTTGCCAAAGGAGAGGAGATCTTCCACAAGTTGAGGGCTCTCCAAGAGGCCATGTCCAAGAAAGTTCTTTCCACTGGGATTCCTGGCATGAGGTGCGAAGTTAAATCTCTCTTTCTCCCGAAAAACCTCCAATTAAGCCTCCCCTTCCATACCAACCCCTTGAAAAGAAAGGGGAAAAAGAAAAAATCCACTGTCGCTTAGCTGCTTAAATCAATTCTGTTCATGCAATGACGCAGATACCTCCCCACCAAGACTAACAGAGAAGCCTGGGCACTGGAGAAGGAGGTCCGCAGTTTGATACTGCAGGTGGTGAAGGAGAGGATGGAAGCTGCATATGAGAAGGACCTTCTGCAGATGCTTCTCGAGGGTGCCAAAAACAGCGACTTGAGCCAGGAGGCCATGGACCGCTTCATTGTCGACAACTGCAAAAACATTTACTTGGCTGGGTACGAGACCACTGCCGTCTCTGCGACATGGTGCCTCATGCTGTTGGCTTCCAGTCAAGAGTGGCAAAATCGTGTGCGTGCCGAGGTTCTTGAGGTTTGTGGGGACCGTCTTCCTGATGCCGATGTGATCCGTAAGATGAAACTGGTGCGCCTTCCCCATACCTTTAAGACAGAGTGCACATAATATAACGTTTTGATTTCCTGATCATCGGCATGTGTTAACCTTTCTGTCCTGGGTGCAGCTCACAATGGTGATAAACGAGTCGCTGCGGCTATACTCCCCCGTGCCAGTGGTGTCGAGGGAGGCCTTGACGGATATGAAATTTGGGGACCTGCAAGTGCCGGAGGGAGTGAACGTGTGGACGATGGTGTTCACACTGCACACGGACCCTGAGATATGGGGGCCAGACTCCTACTCTTTCAACCCGGGAGATTCGCCAATGGGATCACGGGAGCCTGTAAGCTGCCGCACTTGTACATGCCCTTCGGAGTAGGACCTCGCGTGTGCCTCGGGCAGAACCTGGCCATGGTGGAGCTCAAGATTCTCATTGCCCAGCTTCTCTCCAACTTCTCCTTCACCCTTTCTCCCAACTACATCCACTCCCCTGCTCTTAGGTTGGTTATTGAACCTGAACACGGCGTCGAACTCTCCGTCACCAAGCTATCTCGAGATTGATATCTCCTAGAGATGGTTTTTTTCTCACCCGTAAGCCCACTATACGGTTTCTTGTTGTATCCGAAAGCAACTTCCCCTTCCCTTATTCACTTTTGTATCAGTTTATGGCAAAGTTTGTTCTTTCTCCATTGTACATGTCACAATTAATGTGGAAGGTGAATAAACGAAACAATTCAAACAAGAAATAAATTGCAAAAATAACACATAAACATTGTGAATTTACGTGATTTGACAATGCGCCTACTCCACATGAAGAGATCTGTAAGGTTGTTTCACTATAATTGGTAGAATGAAGATTACAATCACTTGTAATGCCCACATCCAAGTGATTAAGAAGGCTAATGCAACAACATCAGCAATAACATAATCAACTATTGAAACCAACCACTGACTTCCTTAGCAATAGAGGCACATTGATGGAATTTGCAAAATATGCTGCTCCACTTCCTGAGATATGTCAAGACATATCCATTGCAAGAAAATGAGATTAAAAGATCAATCTCATGTCACACAACTACTTAAATTTTAGTGCCATCAACAATGGACAAGTGACTACTCCAAGTGACCACATTCACATTATCTCAAGCAAAGAAACAATTTAATCAAGGATAAGCAATCTCAACAGGCGTCAATTGCAGGAAAAAATAATCGTAGGTTACATAAATCTCAAGAACTAGAAGAAGAATTCTTCATACTACAAGTTTTAAACATGTGTGCAAGATGCACATGATACTACTAGTTTTGATTTTACAAGAAATATGCTAAGATATTTATAATCTATTAAACAGATTGAAAAATCAGCAAGTGAAAAATCCTTGAAAGATAAACCTCAAGGGTATGCCTCTAAGGGAACTTCATTAATGAAATCAGGCATGCCAAATGCAGATATTCCAGAAACAAGAGCATCCTGGCCATTGCAATCCTCACTTACTAGTATTTAGAACACAGGGGAATAAGATGTTAATGACATGCATTAAAACTAACAAGAGCTTCCATTAGTCAGGTTGAACAGAATTTAATGACTTGATTCACTAATTTGACAAGTTTTATGATTTAATTATACATTTTACAAATTTTAAAATTCAATTATACTTTCATCATAAGTTTAAAGATTTTTCAGTACACTTATTCCCGTCCCATTGTGTTGGTGGGGACTTGAGAGGTGGAGAGAGAGCTCACTCCGTCAATGAAATCAGCTTTAAAGTCCATGGAGCAAAGTAGTGCTCGGTTGTTCACCCTCCTTGACAAATCATGCCGGTCGTCGTGAAATGGGTTCGCAGATTTCTAGATTGGGAGGGTGATTTCCACATTCGATATTCCACTTTGACGGGACCAACTTGGCGGGCGACACTCTTAAAACATCGTTTTCTTTCAATAAAGCAGAATTATCGCGCTTCCAGCATTTTTCACGGGGACCTTGTCCTGGTCACCCTTCTGTAGGTATATATAAGTGTGCCTCGGTAGCATCTGGCAACAACATCACAAACCCCCCATATATCCCACCAAAACCCATCGGCCACCTCCCAAACAGTGCTGTCATCTCCAAGTCTCCAGTACTCCGGAGTTACGTTCACATTAGGACTTGGGAGAATCATCAGCAATGGAATATCTGCAGTTGTTGAACGCAAAGGTGCTGATATCCATAGCCGTGGTGGGCGTAATAGGAGTGTTTCTGAGGCTGTACAACGCGCTGGTGGTGAAGCCAGAAAAGTTGAGGTCCTTGCTGAGGAAACAAGGCATCAATGGACCACCCCCCGCCTTCTTGCTCGGCAACATCATGGAGATCAAGAAGGCGAGATCCTCCTCCTCCTCCTCCTCCTCCTCCTCCTCCGTTCCCAAGACTCCGCCTGGCCAGCCCCCTGCCCGCCATGATTGTGCAGCTGTCCTCTTTCCCTTCTTTGACAAGTGGAGAAAACAATACGGTAGGTCACCTCCCCGCCGCCCTAACTGGGATCTTCATCTCTATTCTACGATTAATCTAAAAATATTCACGTGTTTGGATTTTCCATGTTCCAAACTACATAAACTAAAGCAAGATTTTCGTACAATTATTAGAGAGTTTATGAAACTCAGAGGTTGGTGCTACTTAGATTTCGCAGTCAGATATAGACAGATAACGTGCATCCCGTGATATACGTTTTCTGTACTTCAAGGTTGATGTTGTTTGAAGCCTGTCATGTCGTTTGGCGCACCGCACGGCATGCGGTGGTAGATGTTGAAGATTCCTTCACTGCCCGTTTCCATTTTTTCAAACTTGCAACCCCTACCAATGGCTGCTCTTTCTTTTATGGGGTTATTGTTAGGTCTTTGTTAATGACCGATGCATGATGCATGCGCTGGTGGCTCCTCCGGTGCTGGATCTGGATTGGACCCAACAAAAACGCCTCCAGCGCCCCAGCGTCACTTCTCACATTCACACTAAATTTGATTTGGCACGTTCTCACTCAGTAAAATAAATGAATAATTCACCACTCCTGAATCAGATCATTTCTCCTTCCCCCACTCTTAAATGACTTGGATTGGTCGTTTGTGGTCCAGATATGGACAATCAGATCAGGCTGATCTCATGCGCTGATGTCTCGTGATTGTTACAGGAGATATATTTGTGTTCTCGCTGGGGAACACACAGATAATCTATGTGAACCAACCAGACGTGGTGAGGGAGATCACCACCTGCACATCTTTGGACTTGGGGAAGCCCTCATACCAGCTCAAGGAGATGGGTCCCTTGATGGGTCAAGGCATCTTAACTTCCAACGGCTCCCACTGGGCCCATCAGCGCAAGATCCTCGCTCCCGAGCTCTATATGGAGAATGTCAAGGTATGTTATTTTAATTGATGTCTTTCAATATCATCACCACAACCAATTTTTTCTTAAATTAACATTTCTGAGTTTGCCCGCTCGCAGGGAATGATAAACCTCATTAACGAGTCCACAGAGACACTGTTGAAGTCCTGGAAGAACAAAGTGGACGCAGCCGGTGGAGTAGCCAGCATTAACATCGACCAGCACATGAGAAGTTTCTCCGGAGATGTCATCTCCAGGGCCTGCTTTGGCAGCAATTTTGCCAAAGGAGAGGAGATCTTCCACAAGTTGAGGGCTCTCCAAGAGGCCATGTCCAAGAAAGGTCTTTCCATTGGGATTCCTGGCATGAGGTGCGAAGTTAAATATCTCTTTCTCCCGAAAAACCTCCAATTAAGCCTTCCCTTCCATACTGCCCCCTTGAAAAGAAAGGGGAAACAAAAAAATCCAGAGTCGCTTAGCTGCTTTAATCAATTCCGTTCATGCAATGACGCAGATACCTCCCCACCAAGACTAACAGAGAAGCCTGGGCACTGGAGAAGGAGGTCCGCAGTTTGATACTGCAGGTGGTGAAGGAGAGGATGGAAGCTGCATATGAGAAGGACCTTCTGCAGATGCTTCTCGAGGGTGCCAAAAACAGCGACTTGAGCCAGGAGGCCATGGACCGCTTCATTGTCGACAACTGCAAAAACATTTACTTGGCTGGGTACGAGACCACTGCCGTCTCTGCGACATGGTGCCTCATGCTGTTGGCTTCCAGTCAAGAGTGGCAAAATCGTGTGCGTGCCGAGGTTCTTGAGGTTTGTGGGGACCGTCTTCCTGATGCCGATGTGATCCGTAAGATGAAACCGGTGCGCCTTCCCCATACCTTTAAGACAGAGTGCACATAATATAACGTTTTGATTTCCTGATCATCGGCATGTGTTAACCTTTCTGTCCTGGGTGCAGCTCACAATGGTGATAAACGAGTCGCTGCGGCTATACTCCCCGTGCCAGTGGTGTCGAGGGAGGCCTTGACGGATATGAAATTCGGGGACCTGCAAGTGCCGGAGGGAGTGAACGTGTGGACGATGGTGTTAACACTGCACACGGACCCTGAGATATGGGGGCCAGACTCCTACTCTTTCAACCCGGGGAGATTCGCCAATGGGATCACGGGAGCCTGTAAGCTGCCGCACTTGTACATGCCCTTCGGAGTAGGACCTCGCGTGTGCCTCGGGCAGAACCTGGCCATGGTGGAGCTCAAGATTCTCATTGCCCAGCTTCTCTACAACTTCTCCTTCACCCTTTCTCCCAACTACATCCACTCCCCTGCTCTTAGGTTGGTTATTGAACCTGAACACGGGGTCGAACTCTCCGTCACCAAGCTATCTCGAGATTGATCCCTCCCAGAGATGGTTTTTTCTCACCCGTAAGCCCACTATACGGTTTCTTGTTGTATCCGAAAGCAACTTTCCCCTTCCCTTTAGTAACTTCAGTTTATGGCAAAGTTTGTTCTTTCTCCATTGTACATGTCACAATTAATGTGGAAGGTGAATAAACGGAACAATTCAAGCAAGAAATAACACATAAACATTGTGAATTTACGTGATTTGACAATGCGCCTACTCCACTTGAAGAGATCTATAAGGTTGTTTCACTATAATTGGTAGAATGAAGATTACAATAGCTTGGAATGCCCACATCCAAGTGATTCCAATTTTTAGCAACACCCTAAATCACAACAATCAGTCACAATAAAGGAATTTTCTCATACTTTGAACTCTCTTGGATTGCGGAAGCTCTCCTAGCGTCGCAAGTTTCTAATCTTAAACAAACTTTGAAATTAACTCCGTTCGTTTCGCGGAAAATAACTTCCAGGAAAATATTTTCCGAATTTTCCGGTGTTCGGATGGCGGAAAATACACGGTCAACGGAAAATATTTTCCGTTGACTGAAAAATCCTTCTTGAAATCACGGAAAATGATTTCCTCTTTTGAAAAGAGGAAATCATTTTCCGAGCTCACGCCTCTCTCCTTCCTTCATCGCTTCACGTTCTCTCTCTCTTTCTTGCTCTCCCCGCCGCAATGGCTTCGACAACGTCCCGTCGCCTCCGCCCTCCCCGCCGCTCCCGCCCGCCCCGCTCCGGCGGGGCGCCGCCGCCGCGCGCTCCGCTTCTCCGGCAGCTCGAAGCCGCTCTCGCCTCGGGCCGGCGCGGCTCGCTTAGCCCGATCCGTGGAAGCCCGGCTCGCCCGAGCTCGGCGAGCTCGAGCCTCACCGGATCGGGCGAGGCGGAGCCTCGCCGGCTTGGGGCGGAGCTCCGGCCTCACCGGATCCGGCGAGCCGGGCGGGGCTCGGGCCTCGCCCGAGCTCGCCCGGGTCCGGGCGAGCCGCGAGCTCGCCGGATGGGCGGCGGCTCGGGCTCGCCTTGATCGGGAGCCCGAGCCCCGCCGCCCATCCGGCGAGCTTGTAGCTCGCCGGACCTCGGCGAGCCGGACCTTGGTCGGCCGGATCCGGCGACCAAATCTTGGTCGGCTCGCCATCTTCGGGCGTGCGGCGGCGGAGCAAGGAGGAAGGAGAAGGAGGAGCGGCGGCGGAGGAAGGAGGAAGGAGGAAGGAGGAGGAAGAAGGAGCGGCGGCGGAGGAAGGAGGAAGGATGAAGGAGGAGGAAGAAGGAGGAGCGGCGGTGGAGGAAGGAGGAGGAAGAAGGAGGAGCGGCGGCGGAGGAAGGAGGAAGGAGGAGCGGCGGTGAAGGAAGAAGGAGGAAGAAGAATGAAAAGAAAAGGAAAAAATTAAAAAAAATTAAAAAGAAAAAGAAAAAAATTAGTTAACGAACGGTGGAAAATGTTTTCCACTCAAAATTTAAGAATTAGCCGAACACCGGAAAATATAGCCATTTTCCTGGAAAATAACTTCCGGAAAATATTTTCCTGAGATGGTCAATTTTCCGTGAAACGAACGGAGCCCAGGGTTTTTTCTTAACAAGTCTGAATTGCGGCTGCCTTGGGCCGAGTGCTTGCCAAAATAGACCCAAGCTGTTGACGATCGTGCTGGAAAACATAATAGTTATTAGGCGCTGTCCGAAGGCCTGGCCTGCTTGGACCTGGCCGTTAGCCTAATCACTCCTTGGCTCGGTGCTCGGCCGGTGGCCAAGTTTGTCCGCCTGCCGGGGGGGCCTTTCCTTCCATATCCAATCGCCCGCCTCCATTGTCATGCCCTCACAAACACCCCAGTGTCCAAAAATCATGAGTCCGTGTCTAATTCCAAATAAATCGGAATGAACTTCTGGCCATAATCAACAAATCTCCATCATGACAAGAGTCTAACTTCATATGGAGATAGAGAACAATGCTCTTAGAACTTATAATGGTTTGACTTAAGGTGTGACATCCCGGTTTTGACCTATGATAAATGGTTGTGAATCTAGTGTGCTAGTGAAAAGGATAGATCATGGATCATTCCAAGATTTGACCATGTAACGATCATGGATCGATCAAAGGAACATTCATGGACCAATTCCATGACCACAATCATGGACTCGAGCGGTTTGGTCCATGGACGACTACCCGACCATCAGGGTTGATCAAGAGATGTTCACAACCACCACAGATCAATCAGTGATCATGGATCGGTCCAAACGGTCATGCGCCGATCGCAAGTGATTCTGCTCGGCCATGCACCGGTCGTGAATGACCATGATTCAGCTTGATACAGCTGTGTGTTGGGCATAAATCTTGCGAATCTCGAACAATCACATGACTATATGGAATTAGCTTGGATGAAGCCTACAGCTAATCCAGACTTAAGTCTGATCGATCAGCGTCGATCTAAAGGCCGGTTGTTGAGCTTGTGTCTTAGGTTGCCAATTTAGCCAACAAAGGCAACTTGACCTACGACAACTACACTAGGAGAGGCTTAGCCACGAACCTCAAATGTGATCGTTAGGGGATGTACACAAAAAGCCCTTATCCGATCCCAATTGCATTTTCAATGGCCTATTTCTTCATGATTGCCAAGTTGCCTAGAAAATGACAAAATTGAATTCTCTAGAACACCCTAACTTCTTCGTTAAGGAGGGTAACTCATCATTCCACCTAGATTTTTCTAGATATAGTCATGATTACCAAGGATTCACCTTAGAGATTAAGCAAAGTATTTAAGCCAAATGTCCCAATAAAAATATGACACAATAGAGCTAATTATGATTATCATATAGCCTTGATGCCACCTCATCTTTTAGAGTGCTACCTATCCATAATGATTTATCCCCTTAATAATGAGCTAAGTACTCATGTGGCCCAATGAAATAGAGACAAGTAAGGCCTTAAATGATGATACTAAGTCATTGGATCTCCACATCATGAAATTAGGTGCGCCACCTTTCCAAATAGGTGTGCCACCTTACAACATAGGCTTGCCACCTCAAAGTCATAGCCATGCCACCTTAAGAAATGTGATTAGGTTGCTTGGACAAGTAATGATGAGCTTGGTGCCTACCAATAAGAGGAGCTCTTATTCATTTCCACCACTTTAGCCTACTTTGCCATTCACGCCTACCATCCTCCTCCTCGTCCTTTCTCTTGGCTTGCACCACCAACCTTTCAAGCCATTCAAGTTAGTTCTTGAGACTCGCCATGGTAAGTAAGATTCCTCTTTTTCCTCTAAAAAAGTAGATCTCATTGTTGAGACTAGTTAAGTGCTCATCCGTCAAGCCGTGGATAGTGTGCAATGTCTTTTGTTTGATCTTGCTAGCTATTGGACATAGCCATGTGCTTGAGTCATTTAATGTTCGGAATGAAATCGAGGTTCGTACGGATTGAGTTCATCGCAAAACAAAGTCGCCCAAGCCATAAAGCCTTGGTTCAGCATAAATAGGATATTGGGTCCAAGTCTCGCTTGGTGCGGGGATCGCCCAAGTCCGCAAGGTCCTAAATCGACATTGAAGCGTGTTGATTTTATATCTTGATTGGTACGGGGATTACCCAAATCCACGAGGTCTTAGTTATGCACCAAGGCATGCTGATTTCCATAGTTCAAATGGACGTGGGGACTTTGCGCACGTTGAATCAAACCACGAGCCAAGGGTCATTCACGATACATGTGTATTCACATCAGGTCGAAGCTGAGATTCATCATGCTTGGGATCATCACTAAAGCGAGGTGTAGCCAAGCCTCGAGATCTTGGATCGGCATTGAGGCATGCCATTTCCGAGCCTTGTCCGGTGTAGAGATCGGTGCTAAGTAATTGATTTAAGTTCCCAACATATTTGCTAGTGAAGTATAAGAGATTCATGAAACACAAACAATTGAGCATGCCTTCGGGCCATGCATGTGTTAGCTAAGAGAAAAGATGAGAACTGGCTTGTATAATGCATTTAAGCATGCACTTAAAGAGGAAAAAATGCCCGTTGCCACACAATATTGGCAGCGATGCCTTGTTCATTGAACGGGATACCCTAGTAGAGCCAGGATACCTGGGTTTAGCTCGTATGCCTCGGGTAAGCTAGTCCTGAAATGCCTCAATTAAGTTGGGCTACCTTGGTTTGGCTAAGATGCCTAGCATGTAGTTGGATGCCTCAGTTGAGCCGAGAGGGCCTAGTTGAGCCTGGACGGCGGTAAATGAATTTGCATAGATATCGGTGATGTATAATTGTGATTTATTCACATGCTAGTTGCTAGTTGTGAAGCCAATGGTTGCTCGATATGGATGGCATGTGTGGATGAAACATGACTTATAATTTGCTATTAATCTGCCATCGACACTGTTTGCGAGTGTGGTACAAACTTGTTTTTGATGAGGAGAGGCTTTCTTGGTATAAAACTAGGAATATTGAGTTCCCAAGATTCACTCCTTATGTTTTTCACGTCTCTAAGTATGGCTAACCCACCTCCTCAACGTTTTGGTCAGCCTGTAAATATGGAAGTGTTGATTGCTGACATAGTGGACTTAGAGGAGGAGACCACCTATGGCTATTGTAAATGCACTACCGCCGTATAGGTCGATGAAGGTCCCTCATTGTTATGTAATCCGCCATTTGTTTCGCATCAAGAACTCGATGAGTCATTGAGCTCATCCACTTGCTTGCTTCAATTCTAACATAAACTCGTAAATTTAACCTTGTAAATGTGCTCGATCTTTTGACCTCATATAGAACATATCTCTATCATGTTCGTGTGTCAATCTTTGTACATCAAAAATTTATAGATCCATGCTTCGTGAATCTGTGCTGTATTTGCATATTGGGTTCCTAAATTTTATTTTTACTTTTGATTAACAAAAATGATTTCCAATTTGTTCTCATTTATTGCGCACGACATTTTCTCAGCATATATAGCGACTTTTGAATCCTCCGCATGGCACGATTATTCATTTCCCAAAACTAACCAAATTATTCTCCAAATAGTATTGACATATTTGTCAGTCCATCCAATTCTTTGCTCTTTTTTTTTTAACCAATATGCTCACATAAAAGTGTCAATTGTAATATATAACAACTGTGAGATTATCCCATCTTCTCTTTTTCTTAAAGAACATTTTGAAAGTTTGCAATAACCATTTTTTTCATTAATCTACTCTCTTGCTTTTTTTCTACAGGAATGTCACATAAGACCGTGAAATCGTAAATGACTAAGAAGTATAAATAAAATGAATATCACAACTATACAGACTTCATTGAATTATTCAATATATTAAATATATAATGGGCATAATATTATGTGGGCAAATAAATTGTATGTCCCATCAACATCCGCCATTTGTTTCGCTCCAAGAATTCTCACGCGCCACACGGGCGCGTACCGCGCGCTACAGCTAGTTTTTTCAATTTATTTGGAATTCAGTGTCAGACGAGAGAAGATGGCGGAATTTCACGCGAGAGGCGGGATGCATTCGGGAGGCGTCCGGTCGCTCGAACGTCGGCACAGCTCGATTCGCCTCGTCCCGTCCTGCAGAATAAGCTGAATGATTTCGAGTTTTTCTCCATCGGAGCTTCGCAAGCACCTACTTCAAGTTGCAGGATTTCGGATTCTGGTCTCCGGACAGAGACGAGAGCTCTCTCTCTCTCAGCGTAGATTGCAGGATCATCCGTGTCGTTCGTCCGCATTCTGTCAGGATTTCCGGCGCCGAGCGTATTTCGTGCGCTGTGAATGCCGGAGGAACTTGCAAGCATAATCAGGTAACACATGTCGATCGCGTCTCTCTTCATGGACACGATTTACGCTGATTTCCGCACGCATAGCTTAGCTTCTTCGTATATGTGCAGAAAGTTGCTTTAGGATTGCTCGTTCTTCGTTCGTGCGCCGAAGATGTTGCAGTGGATGGGAGGATCGAGACGGAAAATAACGACTGTAAGTGTCAGTTTGTGCTTTGACCTTTGAGAATTTGCAGGATTCGTCAGCTCGATGCGATTCTGCCGTGATCTTCCTTAGGTCGCAAATTGAAATTATCGCTCATTGCCTTCCACTACTTCCTGTGACCAGAGAGGATCGATAGGGCTACCGTTACTCAGTTTAAATGATTATTTTTCTTATTGGAACCATTCTTCTCGAACAAGACTTCTTGTTCCCCACCTCGGTGGGAATGCCGCATCCCGTTGTTGTTTTTTCTGGACAATCGGACTGCCGGCATGTCAGTTGTCTGGTAGTGGTGTGCCGCCAATTTACTCACCAATGAAAATTGCATGGTAAAAAGTAGTAAGGTCTAGTTTGAGGTGCCTCCGAAATTTTAGCTCATTGGTTCAGGGGCGAGAATCTTCTGTGATGCTGAACTTAGTGTTTGTGTGTCAAAAGTGTGAAAAGACAAGGTACATTGTCTCTACCGCGGAATTACTTTTCAATTTGTCAAGAGCCAAACATGACAACGTCATTATTCTGCTTCTGATACACAACCATTTCTTTGTGCCTTGGTGCATCTTAATTGTGCTGAGATGTGGATTATTACAGTCCAGGAAGTCTACTCAGAAGAGGTAAGAGACATCGATCTACTTGCTCTCTTTTTCCCACAGACCAATGCAGTCGAACTTTGCTACCTAAAGCATCCGGTAAGCGTTTATCACACGAGAGCAACTACCTATTCTTTCTAAAAAATTTCTACTCATGGAGGCAAAAGCAATATTTCGAGCAAAAGAAGAGGCAATGGCAGCAACAAAATTTTGGTTCAGACAACGATGTCGAGGGAACAAATGTGGACTGCCAACAGCAGAAAGAAAATCGATCATTGGACATTCTCAGTTTGTTGAATCTTTCAACTGCTCCACAAGAGTACAAAAGTAGCTGCCCTAATAGTGAGCATCTCAAATTTGTGTCCACTGAGGGTTGTCAAGACTTGTCAACGTACATTCCAGTTTAGTGATATAGTTAACTCCACTTTTCTGCACGCCTGCACCTCCTAAAGGAACTTGACCTCATTATCTTTGGCTAAAACTCTACTAACAAATGAATTTTTTTTTTACTCTCGAAATGTTGCACAGTAATACTTGATGACATGCCTATTCATTTCCTACCTTGTAGGATCCATTTCCTACCTTGTGGGAGAGGCTGCCGTCCTCTTGTTATTATGCTAAGATGCCAGGACAGACTAACTTTCCTGTATGTCGATGCATATTTTAATCGGGTCATTAAGGAGCTATGTAGTCAACCTCACTTTGTTGGAAAAGCTTTCATTGTGGTGTCATCATTTTAGTGCTATATTATTTACTTTTATCGAGAATGCTGTGGAAAGCTACTAGCCTGTTAAGCTTCTAGGTGTATCCTTGCCTTAATATATAGAGCTCGTAGTGCAAAGGCTCTTAGATATTTGTTTTGCTCAAGATGTTTACGGAGAAATAGAGTTATAACTTTATTGATGGCATTTGTTTTATCGAGTGTTCTTCCTGTCCCACTTCCTTTCAGGTAGGACTCTTTTTGTCTTACTTCTTAGATACGAGAACCAGAAAGCTATACATTTTCTTCACCTTGTCCTTTTACTGCTGTCTACAGGAAGCAGTATTCTACATATTAATGATCCGAAGGGAGAACACCGATTCAGAAATTTTCCACCCACTGCAATTGCCAATGCAGTACCTCATGTCATGCCTACCAAAGTTCACGAAGCAGGTATGATTGTGTATCAATTTTGTGGAGTTATTACCTTATTTTTGATGAAGTCAATTGGGTTTCATTCACTGTTGTCGAATTGGTATGAGGTTTTCAATTGAATTTTATTGAACATGGAAACAGGTACTCAATTTGGCGATCAAGGCAAGGCTCTTCTTCCAATGAATGAAGTCGACAATCAGTGAGTTAATAACTGCATAACAGCATCCTCATTGCCTCCCACCCACCCCAAAATGGGAAAGATGAAGTTATCCAGTCAAGGCAGGCATACAAGGATCAGAGAAAAAAAAATGGGTTCACATCTCTCGTGTTTGTGGGAATGATCTGGAAGATCTATAGTCCATTCCCGTTATCTTCAATGAGGGAGAAATATCTCGGCTGGCTGAGAAACTTGACTGCAACATACATGATGTTACTCCGTGCCACTAATAATCCCTGATGCTTGTTTTTAATAATTCATATTGATAATCATGCCGCATGCACAATGCATGATCATTAAGTATTTTGTTGCTTGTCATGCTCAAGTTTTTCTCTCAATATTTATGCAGTGTCTCAAATGATCAAAAGAAGGAGATTGGTCATAACACAGGAATAATGTATGAGCCACGTAAGTGGCTGTATTGATAGCTATGATTAATATTCTGGCTTTTACCGTGTCTTGTTACTCATGCTTTCCAATAAACCTTAGTTTACAGCTTAGTTGCGGCAATGGCATGATCAAAGTGACAAGTTGTTTCCATATCTCTTCAGGTACATCTGTCCTTGATTTGCTTCATGATGATCCTTCTGACAGAAATTTGGAAATTAGTCCAGCAAATGAAGATCATGTTGCCTTTTCAGTAAACGGTATCATCTAGTTTGTGTCATTGGCATGCCATGGACATTTCATAGTTAATATAACTGGAATCATGCATCATTTCATTTTGAAAGAAAATAATTCTATACATTAGGCAGGAGTTGAGACACCACTCTAGTCTGAGTGTTATTATCACTTCTCTGCATTTATTGTGCCGCTTGCATGGTAATTACATTTGATAAGTTTTCTTTCTTTACTTGCCATGAAAATTGCATGATTCATTCAGAAGGGCATAACAGCAGATCCTGAAAACACAATTCGTTTCTCTTTTCTGCGGTGAAAAATGAGTGGCTGTTCTATACCATGATGGATTTGCTGAACTCAATAACTTGTGTCAGGCTTAGGTAGAGTGGGAACAGAAACACCAGCACATTCACCACCGCAAGTTGACAGGTAACATGGATAAAGTTGAAATTGCAATTACCCATGCTTTAGGAATGAGGATGCTGATTTAGATATATAAAGTAATACGTAACTAGCTATGCATTCTGTGGTTAACTACCATATGCATTTATTCTTTTCCATTTCCACCTAGCAACTACTCATTTATGTGACTTACAGGAAACTGCGCTGTTAACTACCTGTAGGTCTCCGATTAAAATGATAATTAGAACCATTTGACTATTTTGGCCATTTGGTTTTGGCTTTGTTGGTTATACAGGGATAATGTAATGAAAATTGACTAGCAAAAGGAGGATCCAGTTGATAAAGCGAAACCTTAAATGAACAGGAAGACTTGGTGCTAAGATAAAGTCAGAGTTTCTAGTAGAAGAAAACATATTCTGGAACACCATGCTGTTTTTCTTCAGAGAATTGTTATCCATGAAAAAGGGTGTACCTTCTCAGTAGGGAAGCTATAGGTTGCCTGAAAGATTTTCTTGTGGATTTGCCTGCTATTTTTGTAGTTCCTCACTATTGCAGTGTCAAAGCTACTCAGCAAGATTAACACTTGCAGTTGACAAATAATAAGTACAGATCTCTGATCTTTTTTCCCTGCTAATGGAAGGGTAACACATCAAATTAACCTGTTGGACTTCTGAATGGAAGAAGATTTTGAACAAAAATGCAAGAAAGCAATGTGCGAACCTAACTTATGGCGTGTCTTTCCGTCTAAACAATTGGTTTAAAATTTTGAAGTTATAGCTCTGTTTTAGAATTCTTTGCCACAAATCATAGCCGATCAAATGAATTTTAGATCCCAAACACCAAAAGCTACAACAATATTAGAAAGGTACAGCTACCCTAAGTGGTCTTGGCAAAGAGCTTTAATTTGAACTGATTTATGTAATTCACAGGATTCCCACACTATCGTGCCTGTTAGAGCATGTCCATGTTAAATCACCAATTCTATCGGCCAATGATTTACATTAGCAACTTCATTAGGATGCAACTATGCTTAACCATTGGTGCCAAAGAATTAGCATGCTTAACCACTGGTAACAAAAAATTAGTATGCTTATCCATTGGTGATCAGGCATATCGTTTTACTGATATATGGAAAAATCATAGGCAGCCTCTTATCTGGTCCTGAGGAAAATTTTTCTCACTGGCATCATTTGATGCGAGAGTACCTCCTGTCACTTTTCAGCACCATATTCATCTCTTTGGAATTAAGGAATGAGTAAGAGGAAATCGCATTCCTTTGGAAGCATTGTGTGGTTTAATGATAATTGAGTGTGAAGAGCTTTAGTATTGAGCAATGAACTGCTGGTCGTTTTATGTTTGATGTCACTAGTGTAGTGTCGCTTGGGACAGCATCAATGTGTATCACTATTGCAAGTTAACATGACTATATGCAAATTCAACTGTGTCTTGAACTGCAGAACATTTTCCTATGGTTGCGCATCACCCTTAAAACATTCAGGCTGGTCAGACATGTCGGAGAACCAAGATCATGCATTGGATGACCTTGATTTTGAAGCAGTGAGATGCTTGGTGCATTGCCCTCTTCTCATGTTGTTTGATGCCTTTTGCTATTCTTAGCAGTATCATGTGTAGTTAGAGATTAATCTTAATCTTCTTAGCACCATGGAAAATCAAATCTTGAATGCTGATAGATTAGATATAATCCTTCAGTGACTTCTTCCTCGGAGATGTTGGCTGTGACATGTGCATGCTCCTCTTCCGCCATCACTATCTCATTTTGCGATCTTTCCCACAGTTTATCGGGTGACTGGGGAGATTAATCAAGTACTGTGGCCATGATATTTAACTCTTGTGTAATAGCAAACACCTGGGTTAAGATATGTTTCGTTGGATAGAAAAGTAAGAGCCCCTCATTCACGTATGCTTATGGAGTATTTTAGTACCTGATAGAATTGTACAATGAACACATGGACTACCAAATTGGATCAGTCTAAACTTCTTGGGTACAGAAGTAATTCTTGCTATGGGAGTGCCCTGCAACATAGTATAACAAAACGCAGATTAGTAGCCATTAACAGTTCTTAACCTTGATCATCTCTTCTGTAAAGAAAGACATTGCTCAAGGAACTAGATTATTACATTCTTAATGTATAAAGGCTGACAATATCTTGCAATTTCATTGAGATCCAGTTCTCTGAGTATGAAAGAATTCAGTAAGATCCCTTGTCTTTTTTTTTTTTTTTTTGATGCAGAAGTCTATGATGAAATCTTTTAATGTGCCCAATCGTCGGCATTCTTTGAGGAACTCAATGGGTATAGGGGATTGGTATGGAAATCTGGAAGCAAACACCTGTGCCTGGGATAAGTCGAATCATCACTGGGGGGATAGTAGCATAATGACATCATCTGGTCACAAAGATGTATGGGAAGGTGATTTTTTTAAGTTACCCTTATTTAGCCAGGAAAAAAGAAGAAACCCTCATTTGAGCATATATTTGGTTCATTTGATGAGCATCGAGAACTCTATTTGAGCGAATTTTCTCATTGTGATGGTCAAGTCTGAGACAATCTTGCCGTCTTTAGGGGCTCTCTATTTGCATTTCATCCAAGCTTGCCATAATTTAATCGAATCTTTGAACTGCTATGATCTACTGTATATCAATCATATCTGGAATAAGATTTTGGACAAAATGCATTTGGTATTGCCTCCTCGAGATCAAATGGACATCTCTAGCACCATATCATTTTTTTCCAGATTCCTGTTTCTATTCCTTTTTATGAATAAAAATCATGGCATTTCTCAGGTCTATCATTTTATGGTTTCTTTCCCCCTTCTTTACAAAAACAATTCCAGATGATGAGAAAGAATTGACCATCTACAACTTCTCACTTATGCATCTGATTTGTTCTCTAGGATAGTGTTCATCATTATAGGTTAAGCTTTGATATTCAACATCAAGTAACTCCTATGCTTTTCGTGTTTTGTGCCGAACATAACTCGTTACTCTCTGCTGTTTTGTTTTATTGCTCCTCCAGCAAGCTCTAGTTCTCTTAATTACAACTATTTTCTCGGGGGAGATTATGACATCTCTTGGGAAAAACGTCCTTTCAAAGTGGGTGATCTATGTGATGATTTCGCCACATATGAAAATTATGACTTATCAGAGCAAGATTTTGATCAAGTCCGTTTGCTTAAGAAAAGGTGACTCAGTGAAAGTTAACCAGTCTTCCTGTTTGTGGATGTTGATAAACTGCTTTATGAATCTATAATCATGCAGGGTCATTGCTGAAGCTGGAGTCATCAGAAGCGAAACTTTAGGTTCTCTCTGTCTCAATAGCATCAGAGGGGCTATTTCTTTCATAGCTCTTGAGTTATATTTGAAACAGGGACATGACATCCGAGTTTGCATGTTTCTGATTTCTCTGGAAGCAGAGTTGGATATTTTTTTCTTGTTCATATGAACGCGTTTTCTTGTTTGTCTAGCCAAAAAAAAAGACAAACAAGAAAAATCCCTTTCCAAGGGCGAGATTTTGTGATGTCATGGCATCTTAAACTTGTCCCTAGATTATTTTTTATACATGTTGCAGAAATGCAAAGAAAATTTGATATTTAGAAGAGGTGCATTCATGAATAGCCTTGTTGCTTCTCACTCTTTATTTTGGTACTGCTTCCATAGGACCCATACAAGTGATGGAGCATTTAGTTTTAATTTCTGCAGAATAAGCGTATTTAGCAGGAGGAATACTTTCAAGACCTTGCTTTCCTGTTCAAGGCATATGCCTTTATTTCTGTCCCTTTAGGCTAGGATGCAGATACTGATCTGACATGAAACTTCAGAGAGAAGGCCAAGTTAGACAAAGATTGCATCAAGGACCTCTTTTCTTATTGTATCCTGATGGCTATTGTTTTCATGCGATGATCAGTGTCTCCCCCATTATCTGAACAGCGTGGTTCAGAAGAAGCATATCGGTGTAGCATCGTCGCGAAGGATCCAAGAGAGAGTTCAAGCTTTCAAAGGTAAAATTCGGCAGATTTCCTTATCTCAAGATTTGTTCAACTTGTTTTTGAAGTTGACTGATGTTTTTCCTGGCGCTGTGAAGTTCCAGCAGTGAAGAGTCATGCTCCTCCACTACAGGTTATCGTTTCTTGTGATCGCATTTCTTTCTCCAGCCAATTTCAGTTGTGAACGAAGCTAGCTTTGAAGATGCCTGATTTACTTCTTCAGACTAATCTTTTCATTTGGATTATCATTTTAGAAATATATTAGCAAGCGGAATTCATTTTTCTCCTTCTACCTTTTGCATGATTTCAATGAGGGCTTGTCTTGATAAGCTTCCGGTTTTCGCTTTTTGCGTAATTTTAATTTTGTGAGGGACACGGTTTGACTTTGTCTCAACACCAGGAACTTTCGCAGTATACAATTTTAATACACAAGTTCACATATAATATTTTGTTAATATTTTGAAATTGGGAAAGTATTTGAAATTTTGGCAGTAAAACAATATAACGTTATGTGCCAATTTTTGCTCAGGTATAAATATACAGACAAAAATTAAGTCATTTGAAAAATATTTTCTTAATAATTATTCAGTTTTCCATGGCCAAGGAAAAGAAAAGAAAAGGAAGGGAAAGGTTTCTCCGACATCTGTGTTGCTGTGATCAATCGATCGAAACGGTTTCTCCAATTTGTGTTACAGACTCTTTCCAAACAATTGCCTAGAAAGCTCTAACCTGTCCCCTCCACGTGTACTCTACACTTTTAACGCGCGTCCCTTTTTCTTTTTTTTTTGGTTTTTTTTTTGGTTAGTCCTCACCAGTCACCACATTGAATCCAGTCTCACCAAAACGGTAAACAGTAAACACCGATTCTCTGTCCCTTCGTCCCGCCTTTGCGCCACGACCGTCGACGCCATCAGTCAAGCTGCCGTTGACACAATGCGTTGTAACCCCCCTCCCCTCCTTTTCCCTCCCCATCCGCATCGCCTCTCTGTCTCTCTCCGAGCTCGTGGGTCCATTGTTGTCCAGAACTCATGGCCACTGAGCTCCATGGCTGTCGAGATTGAGCTCTGCCATGGAGGGGCTCCAGATGTGGCCATGGAGCGAGGTCAAGTAGTCTTTCGCGATGGAAGAACTCCACATCTGTTTGTGAGGCTTCATCTCGTCTTAAACTGGGGCGCGCATGACAAAATTTCTGTTTCTTGATTTCTCTGTTTCTCTGTTTCTCGGAACAGGTTTGGAATAGAAATCCGTTTGATAACGCAATTTGATTTTTCTATTTCTGAAACAGATTTTTATTCCAGAAATAGAGAAATTGAAGAAATCAGAAGCTAAAATTTTTAACTTCTCAAGTTTCTGAAATAGAAATCAGAAACTGAAATAAAACTATATAAAAGAATCTTGCACTTTCTTGCTAACTTAATTCACTCGTAACCACAACTTCACAAATTATTGCTAATTTTCTTTTTCTTATTTTGCTTGTGTTTTTCTTTTTTTTTTTCAATTTTTTTTGATAACTTCCTCTTTAGGATGAAAGGCAATTGAATGGGTCTCCAATTTTAAAAAATGACCAAAGTTCTTAAATACTTACTTAAAAATAATGGGGCTATTTCCTTTTAGAAAAAGCACGCGCATAGCTAGTTGAAGAAAAAGTTCTTATATAATAGATGAATAAAAAATGTGCCTAGAAATTTAACCTTATTTTTTTACGGATTCAAAATTCTTGCAAAATCAAAATAATTAGATTGTTACACAATCTTGAATTTTAATTCGAAGGCAAGAGATTCCTTTGCTATGCAAGGGCCATTAAAGGTTCATTGAGCAACAATAAAGAAATTAGGGTTGAACAACTAGACCGATTCAATTCTAGAATCAAAATAAACCACTTTCCCCCGATTTGTTCCTAACCATAAACATTACTTTAAGGTAGAATTCTCATATATTCATTTACACCATTAATTTTATTTTGTTAATAATCTTGTATAATACTAGTTTTTGATAAAATGACAAGGTCAGTATAGGCGCTATTGATGGCACTCATATTCATGCTTCCGCAAGATTGTGTGAACCTATGCGCAGATGGGCTTGCAAATGATATATTGACCGAGGAGGAAACCAAATTAATATGCTTAGGAAAACAATTGCTAATAAAATGGTAAGGGATAATAATATGTTGGAAATTCCATGAAATTGTATTTTTAAATTTTGTAATGTATTAGTATTATTTCGATTATTATTTTGTATTTGAGGATTTCCCATGTTATTTTAATATTATTTCGACTATTATTTTGTATTTGAGGATTTTTTATATTGTTATCTAATCAATTTCTATTTCTAGAAATATAAGTTTTGTTATGTTATCAAACGGAATTTTGTTTCAGAAATAGAAATTTTAAATCGTTATCAAACGGGTTTCTTTGCTCAGAAAGGAATAGAAATTAAGAAATTGATTTCGATCGAAATCAATTTCTTTTGAAAATTTTGTCATGCGAGTCTAGATCTCGGCAAAATTCTTCTCCTTGCCGGTGGCAACGAGACGGAGCTTAGGATCAGCGTCGAACTCGACACCAAGGGCGACCTCCCATCGCCAATGTGCGCGTCTCACGGGGACGGAGCAAGAGCCTGTTGAGGACATACGGGAATGATGTTGCCGTCCGCCGTCTTGACCGCCCGCGTTGGCGGCGGTGGCAGGGAGGTCAGAATCATTGACACAACGTTGTGGTTGGATGCACGAAAACAGTGGCCGCGAAGGCCGTGGGCACCGTGTCGTGGGCGGGTAGAAGAGGGGAGAGAGAATGTAGATAAGCGTTGGGGCTTAATGCGGCAGTTTTCTAGTGTGGGCATAAACATCGTAATCACTCCACGTGGCATTTATTAAGTGGCAAGACAGAGAGACACCTTCTCGTCGTTGAAAGAATTGTTTTAGCTGTTTTAGATGCCACCTAAGTAATTGGATAAATTTTTGTTAGGTGTCTATGACCAAAGGAGATGTCATTCTTATCATTCCTTAATTATGTCTTTCCATAATAAGTTACGTAATATTAATAGACTTCCTAAATGTTATAGGTGCGATTGTTTTTTTTTTTTTTTTCACTTTATTTTGACTTCTTTTTTATACACTGTAAAACTGTAGTTCATTTTCTGTCTTGTCATTTTTTTTTTTTCAATTACAACAATAGGCATTCACAAATTTACGCCGACTTTGTTTAAATATTCCTTACACAATTATTTTCGATAATCTTTATAAAATATAGAAATATAATATATTCTCAAATTCATATTTTTTAAATTGTCTTTGATAGCCATCTCGTGTGATAGGTATATTGCCATCTAGTTAAATAGGAAGGTACTATCTAAATCGAAGCAGTTAGATAGAGCGTGGAGGGTAATCTATATGGTCCAATAGGCAGCATAGATGTATATGATGGGATAAAAGATGCCTTCTAGTTAGATGTGATTTCCAATGGAGTAGAATTTGAGACATTCTTGTGTTGATTTTTTTGCATCAACCAGTAACATTTCTTTCAAGTTATTTGGTCAATAATAAAAATACAGAAATTCAAGCATGATAATTAAGTAGTTTAAGAATATTTTATATACTTACCCTTAGAATTAGAGGAACTTCACAATTATGAAATACCTCACCTAGAATTATCCCACGGCCGTGTTATTGTAAATCCAAAACCTATTATTTTCTCATTTTTTGCATTTTTTTAAAATCCACCCCGCATAGTAAACCAAGATATATATATTTTTTATATAATTACTCAACAAGACTAATGGAGAGAAAAAAAGGGGGAAATTCTTCTGATGTCAACGGGAGACATTGTTGTCAATTAAATTGGGTGAAACATTCATGTATAGGCATGCTTTTTTTTTTTTTTTTTTTTTTTTTTTTAGGGAAGCAAAGTTATGAGAAGGGAATTGTCAAAGTAAGCGAGAAAATCCTGTAGCAGATTTTACTTCCATATATGCACGTGCTGCGAAAGAGAAAAAGGAAAAAAGAATCCTGATTACTTCCTTATACGAATCGAGGATGGTGGGGGCAAGTGAATGAGGATGGGAATATTATTATTATTATTATTATTATTATTATTCAGGGGTGATCCCAAGGGGTTGGAAGGCGTTTGATATTGACGCGAGCTTGGGGTTTTTTTTGGGGGGAGAACATCGGGAGAGGATTGGGGAGGGGGGCGAGTGACGTGGCAATGAACAGATGCTTGACGGGTCGTGGCGGGGAGGGGAGGATGGGGAAACAGGAATAAAAGCCCCCACGAAGGCCACGGGGGCGGGGTTTGGGTCTGTCGACGTACGAGCCCACAAAAACAGAGCCCCCCAGAAAAGGAAAAGAAAAGAGGAAGGGGAGGAAAAGAAAGGAAAAGAAAAGAAAAGGAAAAGAAAAGAACTCGCGTGTGTGCGAGAGAGAGAGGGGGGGAGGACGACGACGACTCGTTAAGCGGTGTGTGCGCTTAGTTGAGGTGGGGGTGGGGAGAGAGAGTGTGTGTCGTCTTGAAGTGTGTCGTGCATGCATTTTGTGCAGCTGTTCCTTTTTTGCATGCACTCTCTCTCCTCCTCCTCGCTTCTCCCTCGATCCGACCTCACCACCACCACCACCAACAACAACAACACCGACGACACGCTTTCTGTGCCCCCGCCCTCCCGCCGTCCGTTACCTCGATCGAGAGCAGTTTTTTTTGCTTCGGTCGTCCCTCCCGCCGCCTGCTGCTCCCCACTGCGACTCCCAGTCGATCGGCTCCCTCCCCCTCCCCCTTCGCCTTCCAAGTTCCCCCTCTTCTCTCCTGTTGTGGGAAACGACTTGCACTGTTAGATCATATGCCCCCGCTCCTCCCTTTTCTTATTTGTCTCGATTCCCCTGCTGCTGATCTGCATGCTGATTCCCTCCTCCTCGCTCTGCTCCCCTGATCCCGACCCCAACTCCTCCGCCTCCGCCGCCGCCGTGTCGTTGCTGCCGCGTCGTTCGCCGTGCATGCATGTCTCGTGCTTGTTTCTCGGCCCCTGAATCCGCGATCGATCCAAAGAAGAGGTTTTTCGGGGGTTTTGGGGCTTGATTGCTCGTGATTTTGATCGATTGTGGGTGGGGAGAGTCCGATGGGGTCCTCGATTTGCATGAACGAATCGTGCGGGACTCCCTGTCCCGAGTGGACCACGGGCTGGCCTCTCCGATCTGGCGGCCTCGCTCGTCTCTGCCTCCAGTGCGGGTACGTTTGCTGTTCCCCCCCCTCCCTGTCTTCTCGGCGCCAGAGTGGGTTCTCTTTTTCTTTTTCTTTTTTTAATTCTCATCGCCCGATGCATTTTCCCCCTCGGTGGGCATTCGACTAGCATTATTCTTCACGCTTTCGATTGCCCCGTAGAATCACTGATTTCGTCGCCAGATTCGTGACAGCAGCTGCTCCTCCTCCTTGTACCTCGCTCGAATCTTTTACTGGCGATGAATGGAATTGCAGAAATCCCGATTACACCGACATTTACCAGTCCCCCCTTTAGCTCATGTGATTTTTTTTTTTTTTTTTGGGGTGGGGGGGGGGTTGGGCCAATGGGCACTATATTTGGATAAAGATATGGAATTTGTAACTGTGGATTACTACTCGGAGTTCTTGACTGCTGCTTACGGCTTGTAATCATCAACGACGCTTAGATAAATGGTCCGCTGTTTTTGTAGCATCAAAAAGGATGAAATAAAACTCGTCCATGAATCCAGTGGGAGTCAAGATGAGACTACAACGTATCTTTTTCTTTTTTCTGGATTGCCTTTGGGAGTCTCTTTTCATAAAGTATTCGTATCCATTTGTTGTTCTCATGGCCAGTTTGAAAGATCAATAGAGGCCATCATATTGTCTTTCTCTGGTTTGATTTATACAATTGCTTTTGCATTTCTGTTATTTCTTTGTGAATTAATGTTCTTTTTATCCCTATTGCCTCAGGTCTGCCTATGAGAAGTCCTCGTACTGCGATTGTTTTCACCAGGAGGAATCTGGCTGGAGGGATTGCAGATTTTGCGGCAAGGTATCTTTCTCTCTCTGTGTTTTGTGCTTATTTCCCGCTTTCTTTATTTCTCTACCTTTTCACTTAATTTTATTCTGCCGTGATAGCGCCTCCACTGTGGATGCATTGCCTCGCGTTCTTTGGTTGAGTTCGTGGACTGTGGAGGTGTCATGTGCATTAGTTGTTCAAAGAACCGAACTCATCCAGTAAGACTTGCACCTACATTCAGTCAGCTGTAATTACTTTTTTTTTTTTTAATTTGTAGTGGGGCTAGTTTAATGCTGAAGCATTGTGGCATGAACATGGTTCTTGCTATTAGAAAGTGTCACATATAGCATCTGTAAATAGTGCATCTGTACTGCGATGTGAATCCGTAATTGAGTTTCTTCAGACTTTTATTTTGAAAAACATGAGCTTTAACGAAAGATTATTCGACTTAATACATTGTTTTGGCACGTTAAAGTTGGAGAGGGAAAAATCTTCAGGCGTTCTATTTAAAATCATCTTTGTGGGGATTCTTTGTCTGCTTGTTGACTTTTTTCTCGGACATTTTCTTGGGGCTTGAAGCAACAATCCTAAAGCACTGCTGAATGGGTACTGAGTGGTCCTATGCCTTGTGGCATAGAATCTCGGAGGCCCTTCAATTTGAGGTTTTTCCATATCCTTTCATTCTATATATTTTCTTCTCTATTTCTTGATTGACTGGAATTGAACATAGAAAGTCAACTTGGCGGGAAGCTCGACTTTCCTTTTTTCTCTAGTTAAAAAGCTCAGAACAATCTGATAGAGTATCCCTGTTTTCGTAAAATAGATTTATTAGAGCCGTATATCAATAGTTTTCCATCAGACGTGTTCTGTGACTTAGTTTTTATTGTCAGTGTATAATGAAAACCCGGGATTTCATGACCTGTAGGCCCTCATTTTGATCTGTCTGTATGCATAGTATAGCTATTTCTTCATATCCTTTGATTCAAAATCCATGTCAGTCGATTAAGCGTTAAAGTAAGTGAATTAATTGTTTATTGAACTTGCTGATGATTATAAATGATGATCTGCAGTCCACTTCAACTGAAGATAGAGGAAGAGAAAGGAGAAGCTGATGCAGTTATTCATGTCCAATGAACCCAAAATTTTGCCTCAAGCTCCTAGAGATGATATCCGTGCTTCTTATGGGGAAGTACAACAAGAGACAAGACATTTCAGTGGGGAAGCTGCTATTGGTTTTTCACATGGGATGACTGACCCCACAGTCGGATCACGTAAATTGACGAAATTGGAGGACAGCAGATTCTTGCTGAAATTGAAGGATACGCACAGATCTCTTCCACATCCATCTCTGAATATCAGTTTGGGATCCCCAGGTGTAAGTTCACATATTGCACCACCTTTCTCTGGTAGGGTTGGGGAAGGAAGTCAGACTGTGGGGCCTCCTTCCCTCCTGCAAGGGAGGTCTCGTCCAATCTTGCCAAAACTTCCTAAAAGTGCCATAGCAGGTCCGGAGACAATTAAAATTCCTCATGTGCGTGTTGCAAGGCCACCCGCTGAGGGGCGGGGAAAGAATCAATTACTCCCTCGATACTGGCCGAAAATCACTGACCAGGAGCTGCAGCAATTGTCTGGAGAGTATCCTTGATTATTGTGTGCTACTTGCTTAGGGTCTTAGAAATCTTCCTGGATGGGGATTTCCTGGTTTAGATGATTATTTGTAAATGTTATTTGAAGAGAGAGCTGAACTTAACCACTTTCAAGTTTGAACTCTACCATCGTACCCCTTTTTGAGAAGGTTCTTAGCGCGAGTGATGCTGGTCGAATTGGTCGTCTGGTCTTGCCAAAAGCTTGTGCTGAAGTAAGTGTTCGACAAACTTCATTGCAGCTTCTCTTTAAGTCGGAGCAACTTTATAAACTGGAAATTTGTGCAGGCATACTTTCCTGCTATAGCTCAATCAGAAGGTATTCCAGTGCCAATTCGAGATGTAAAGGGGAATGAATGGACTTTTCAGTTTAGATTTTGGCCCAATAATAATAGCAGAATGTATGTTTTGGAGGGTGTTACGCCTTGCATACAATCTATGCAGCTCAGAGCTGGTGATACAGGTACTCTGTTTGCTATTCTCGGCAAGACGTTCTAGCATGTAATTTCTTAGACCTCGAGTAAAAATAGAACATATTTCGTGTGCATTTGCTACGGCAGCTAGCACACAAGGAACAAGATCGCTAAGGTTGTCATAATTGAGCATGCAGATTTGAAGGCAGTTTATTAGGTAAAATTGTGTTTGACTCTCATATGGTTGATGCACTATGAAAGACATTTGTGTACTAATCAGAACAAGATGATTCTTTTTTACATAAAAAGTTTAGTAAGAGTTCATCTTATTTTAAAGTTAAATGAAACATCTTACTTTTATCGTACAATCTTAGGAATTGTGGACTTGAGGTTAACCTCTTATCATTCCCCAAAGCTTCCTTTGCTTTTCTGGTTCTCTTTCACTAGTTGGATTCTGTCTTTCTAAGCATCATTCATATATGCAGAGTCTCACCCTCTTTGCTTTATGACAGGCGCTCTGCTTTTAACTGAGAGTGCCTGGTTTGATATTTTTTGATCTTGTCCACCGGCATGTAGTTTTTAGTCCTCTTCCTTTTCATTTTAATTTTTCTTCAGTACGTCGTTTGAGGGAGAGTGCGCATTCAAATGCTTATTCGGGCCTTTTTTTATTGCAGTAATATTTAGTAAGATCGATCCCGGAGGCAAGCTCATTATGGGTTTTCGCAAGGCATCAAACTCTAATGATCCGCAGGTCAAACTCCATAGGCCTTCTATTTTCTCTGTTTATATCTCTGGCGTTATCTTAAAATGGTGTACTGATGAAACAAGCAGGACAACCAAGTACCTATAGTCCCTAATGGGGATTTATCCAGGGAAGGTTCCTTCCAGCCCTTCATGGGGACTCTACCCATAGTTGAAGATTACACTAATCTTTTCCGGACTGCAAGTGGAATCAAGGATCCTCGCTCGAATCCTTCGTCTGAGCTTCTCAGTAATAATGATGGTGACACCCGTTGCAACAAGATGGAGGACGATGTGGGCAGGACTTGTGAAGATCCGGCCCAACAAGCATCGCCGATTCCCGAAAAGAAAAGGACTCGCAACATAGGGTCTAAAAGCAGGAGAATGCTAATACATAATGAAGATGTTCTGGAGCTTAGACTTACATGGGAAGAGGCTCAAGATTTGCTACGACCCCCACCATGCGTAAAACCAAGCATTGTTACTGTTGAGGGACACATTTTTGAAGAATATGATGTAACTCACACTGTTTATTTTTCCATTTACGTGTGCAAAATCGTACTTTCTGCCCCCATGCGCTTCTGCTTATTGACGTGATCAATGTTCAACTAATGTAGGAACCCCCAGTATTTGGAAAGAGGACTATATTTGTAAGCCAGCTTTCTGGGTGAGTCTATCTTGTGTTGTTTTTGAGTGGGCAAGGCACTGTTCATTCTCATGACAGATTAGTACAAACTGTTCATACAAGATGTCAACAAATTGGTGATTATGAATAGTGTTATGAATAGTTGTGAACACTAGCAAAATTTTTTAATCATATCACATTGAAAGGAGTGATCTTGTTTGTGACAGGGGAACCGAACAGTGGGCTCAGTGTGATGACTGCTCCAAATGGCGAAAGTTGCCTATGGATGCTCATCTTCCTCCAGGATGGATATGTTCAGACAATATCTGGGACTCTGAAAGGTGTGAATTGCATTTGTGTTTCTGGTAGTTTTGTCATTAGTAAAATCATAGGAATTAGGATAGAATATTGTTTCCATCTCCCTACTGAGTTTTATTTGTGTTGCAGGAGAAATTGTTCAGCACCAGATGAGTTGAGCCCAGAGGAGCTGGAGAGTCTTCTCAGAGTGAACAAAGGTACCGGTAGAGAACTTTTGCTTTTGCTTAGCTATGTTTTAGTTAACTAGATTGGCAAATTGCTGCACTGAACTCACTTTCTCAGTGGACGAATTGTGTTTTTGGTTTTAGTTCTGTGTAGGATGTTGGTTTGTGTGATGGGGACTTACTTTTTGGTTAGAGTTTTGTGGGTTTATTCAATCTGAGAGGATCATATAGTTGCTCTGTCCTTTATATAATCAGTGGTACCTCTTTTGGTTCACTTATTTAATAATATCCTTGCATTGCTGGTTATGTTTTGTTTTCCTAACTGTTCCCATCACAGAAAGTGCTGCTAAGTTTTCATTCTTGATAAATAAGGAAAGCAGTTATGTCACTTCCTTCTCAATGGGATTACGTTTTTCCACTCCTCTCACTCCAACAAAAGATCTGTCTGATCCTTGCATACAATCTCTGGCAATTCTACTTGGCTGTTGAGGGGTTTGCTACTGTGATTTAAGAATAGTCTTTTGGGATCTTTATAATGGGTGGGAAGAAATATGACGCCCTCACAATCTAGTGTTCAAGGAGGTTAGGTGGAAGAAATATGACGCCCTCACAATCTAGTGTTCAAGGAGGTTAGGTGCTCCAACTTTTCTTGAAATTGTTATACCAATAGATAACAAATTGTGCAGACAGCTCCGGGCTCTCTTCTAAATTACTTCTTTGGATATTTACTGTTATACCAGTACATAAAAATCCTTGATCAATTTCTCACTGGCATGCCTGGTGACTGGAGTATCCAAAAGATGAACTTGGGGGTGATTAGAACAACGGTGAATAAGATGACTTGGTTGTCCATTTCTACGGACGCTTGACAGGAGAGCTATGCAATTCTACATGGACTTACTAAATATCTTCTGATGATTGCTTTTCCTATGATTGTTCACTTTTGTTTTTCTCTCAGTCAAGTTGTGCGTGTTCTAATATTGTCAGAGATTTTCATGTCAAAATTCTAATAAATGTGAGTACAAAGCGTGAGGAGTAACTTTTCACATATAGTGCAGATGTTAAAAGACAAAGGGTTGATGAGGACCATAGGAACGAGACGGATGGTGAAACTTCTGGCTTGGATGCTTTAGCTAGTGCTGCTGTTCTTGGTGAAAGCATGGACGACCCAGGTGAGCCATCGAGTGGGGTCACCACAAAACACCCTCGTCACCGTCCAGGTTGCACGTGCATCGTGTGCATCCAACCCCCCAGTGGAAAGGGTAAGCACAAGCCCACATGTACCTGCAATGTTTGCATGATGGTGAAGCGCCGCTTCAAAACTCTGATGTCACGGAAAAAGAAACGCCAATCAGATCAGGATTCGGAAACTATACAGAAGGACCTGATTCATTATGGTCATGAATTAGGAACTGATGGAACTTTAGTGAATGCTTCATCGGAGATAAATCATGAAGAGAATGTAATCAGTCAGAATAAAAAAACAGAGGTAGCAGATAACAGCAATGGCCATATTGACCTGAACTGCCACCCCGACCATGAGCATGTGCAGCTTGAGGGAGAAAGACGCAGCATCATGGGGTTTACTCAGGAAACTAAGAATCTTTCAGGGAATGATTCAACCCACGATGTGATTTCCACCTTGCAATGCGAGCGTCTAGCCAGCACAAGCTCCGGTTTGTTTGGACAGACCGTTGAAGAGAAGGGGAAACGACTGTCTAATGGAGAGTGCCTTCAGTCCATTTTACATGAAACTAATGATGCAGGCGAAGAAGGGGTAGGCCGGGGCTCTTAAAGTCTCTGCTGAAACATCTTTTGGTTGACGTTGGACTTTTCGAGTTTGCATTTGTCTCCTCATTTTTATAAAATTCGATAAATTGCATAGTGTTCCTTAAGGGGGACGGTGAGTGTTGATCTGGAACGAGTTCGCTAGACAATTTTGCATGTCATTCCGTGTTTGGTATAGATTTTTAGGCTTGGGAAGGAATAATAAGTTTCTGTGTTTGAGATGCGATATAGAGTTTTGCGCATCGGCTTATTTGAGAAGCATTTCTCCTCCTGTTGGTCATCTTGATCTTGCTCTTCATATGTCACAATATCAGAGGGATGTGCTTGTATTGTTAAAACTCCAAAGTCTAGGAAACCTCGTAGATGAAAGTAATAGTGGAGCGTGTCTCCTCGGGAGTGCTCTCACTACCCGGTTTATCTCTCAAGTATCCAAACAATCCAATGGGCTTGTGCGAATGACTTAATGCAAGCAGATGCCCTCGCCAAGCATAACCAAGGCGCAGATGATTTAGCCAGATTTCACCGCATCTCTTATTGAAGGCTACTCGGTCACCGAGTCTCGGTGTATGTTAGGAGTGATTTTATTTTTCTACTTGACAATTGACAATTTTTAGCGTTGTAGACTTGAAATTTAAGTAACGCACGACAGCGAATACCTTGAATCTTGTAAAGAGTAAATAGAATTTAGAAGAAGATATATATAAAAAAAAAAAAACCTATTAATTAAAAGTAAGCTCGGGGTTGGGTCTTCCTAGACGGTCTGGAAGCGAGGTTGGTACGCTAAAATAGAAGTAAATCTCGTAATAGACAAAAGCATTTGACCACCTAAATACTAAAGAAAGAGTAGAGAGCTTATAGTTGAAATACGGCCGGCCGGTAATTTTGTCCCTGCCGCACCGTGGACCTTGAGAAGCCGCGTTTCTAGTTCTACTTAGCTGCCTTGCTGTCCGAGATTCTCCGAATTATCCGACATTCTCCTCTCTTTTTTCCCACTTCCTTTTCGACCGGCCCAATCACATTGGCATTTTAGTACCGTTTCCCCCAGTCGTCTGCCGTCTGCCGTCTGCCGTCTGCCGTCCGCCGTCCGCCAAAATGAAAACAAACAATTCACCTGCTTTTTGGTCTTTCCACCCCTACTAAGAAAATCCATACATATCCTCTCTTCCTCTTTGTCTTTCTGTCAATCTATCTAATAGACCACCGAGAATGGGGGAGAAGGCAACTCTAGCAAAGGCGAGACTGGAGCTCGAAGAATTGTATCTGGGCATCCCCGATGAGTCGGTCAACTTGACGTTCCAGGACCTTGTTGATGTGAAGAAGCATGCCCATCTTCATCCTCTTCATGCTCTCTCCTCCTCTCCTTCCACCGCCGCTGCCTTGGACCCCATCTCTGAAAACAAACCTGCAAAATCAGAGGCAGCGGCAGCATCTCCTGTCTTCCGGAAACTGCCCAGTCTTGATTTCAGTAGAGGCTTGCGAGCATCAAACCTTCACCATCCCCTTAAACATTCTGACCAACCCTCCATCCGGGATTCCCCAATAGGCCATCGATCCTTTGTTGGCGAGGACGGCAATGATGATGAGTACCGATATGGACACAGCCATGCAAGCTCCGGCAGAAACACTCACTTGGACATGAGGGGTACGGGTGTGGTGGAGAACAGCAGCACGGGTCATGATGACATGATGAGCATGAGCATGAGCGTCAGCATGGCCACTCATGGCCAAAGACAGCGACCCGGCATCCCCCACTCCAATATCTGCACCATCTGCTCCACTTACATCTACATCTTCCGACGTCGCTGCCTCGTACGTGTTCATTAGACTTGTAATATTACTTAAAATGATAGCTGCGCTACGGGGATCTCCTTCTTTACCCTTCTACTCGTCAAAATTCGATAGATACAGCAGAAACAAGTAACCATTAACGACGATAAGGTTATTGGGCGCAGGTGTGTGGAAGAGTATACTGCAGGCAGTGCGCGAGCATAGGCATGGGAGAGATGACCGAAGGCAGAAAATGCGTCGAGTGTCTTGGCCGGAGATTCAGCCAAAGGTACCCCCATCATCATCATCATCATCATCATCGGCCCCAATCCTGCCGTCTTTCTTGATGGGCATACTATAGAAAAATACTAGGATAATCCTTGTGCATCCACCCGTTGACCTGCGTCTGTTTCACCACGCATCCACGTGCATCCAACAGCATCTAGTTCAATAATGAGTAGTAATGGATATGGTTAACATGTGCCGTGTCGTGCGTGGATACGTAGGTACATCCAGAGGGCAGGCCAAATTGGGTGCTGCTCTAGGTGTCCGAGCACGGTGAAGCAAGCCGAGCTGAAATGGGCTGAGAAAGGACCGAGGAGGACCGCCGAGAGAGCATATGGCCGCGGCCGCATGGCCACGCGGTCCAGAAGCCCGGTCACCTCGAGAACCCCGACCAGGGCCCACCCCAGCAGCATCAGCATCAACGCAAGCAATCCTCCTTCCTTCGTCTACTCCCCTTACTCTCCTCACAGTCAACGCCACCATATTCCTTTCTAAATCCCACGAATGACTTGTCGATTTGATCTTTGTTGCTTTTTGCATGCCTTCCCTTTCATTTATGCTATTTCGGGTCAATCTTATCGATGGGGAAGAGGATTATCTCTGACCTTAGCTAGGTTATCTTCAGCCTGCTTTCCTTATGATATCTTTATATATCGAACAGCTTATTTCAAGCATCTTATTCTTTTATATGTACATTTAAGGAAAACTGCTTTGCTTATTCTAAATTGGGTTGAAACGGTCGAATGGTATTATACTAAATACTAGCAACTGCAAATATATACGCAAACTAGTTACAGGAACCAAGCTTGCCAATTACTTTCAGACCGAGTGATTCATGTGAGGTCCAAATGAGGCAATTGAATTGCTCTACCCGGTGTGTGATAGATAGTGATTCACATTACCATTTGCGATAATTCTCAAAATTCTTTTTGGCAAGTGATTTAAGAGAATTAACATCCTTTCAAATTTGATCCTTGGCAATTTGAGGCTCTGCAACTAAATTAGATGTCTATTCTAAAAGAGTCCCCATACAACTTTCAAAACAAGGGTAGGGATTCAGACATATATCAAATTTCAAATGTGTTTTTTTAATTGTAAATTGAAAGCGAAAGATTTCATTATTTTGAGCTGCTCTTTTGAGCTTTGGACTGGATTGATCTAGTCTCTTTAATTTTTCATTTTACCAATGTAAAATCACCATTTGCAAAAGGTGTGTTTTGACAATAATAACTATCAGTAGCCCAATTCAGTAAAATATATTTCAATGTTCCAATGGATCATACCACCGCTTCATACTTGGTCCATTCAATTTTTTTTCTATGAATAGTAAAGCAAACTAAATTCTTCCAATAACAAGAGAATGATAAGAAAAAAAATACGATGATCATAATATTTAACAACAAAACTACCAGTTGATTCACAACAAAGGTTTTAAGATTTTATTTTGAAATTTAAATATTATCGTTGAGGTGTATTAGTATGTTAGAGTGCACATGGTAACACTTTTTGGTTGGGGAACAATTTCTTTTCAGAAATAGTTCTTTTTTATTTCTATTTTGGGAAACAATTTTTGAGTAAAATAAGGTGTTTGGTAATTACACAAAATTTATACTTTTGAAATAGAAAAATAATATAAATGCATTTAGGACAAATCAATTTCTTTTTTGTATTTATTCGTTTGTTATTCTTGCTCACGGTTCGGCCGACCGCCGACTGTCGGCTAGTGCCGCCCATCCACCGGTGGGCGGTGGTCAATGGTGACTTTGGGCGGTTGGAGGTGGCTACGGTAAGAGAGAGGAATAAAATTAAAAAAAAAATTGGGTTATTTCTAGAAATTGTTCTTGGGAACAATAAGTTACTTTTTTTTTTTTCTTATTTTTGCTCCAAATCTATTCCTAAGTTACTTTCCTATTATGGGGAATAGAAAAACAAGTTGGCGTTACTAAATGGATTTATGCTTCTTTTTTTTTTTGGAACAAAAGAACAAAATCGGGAGAAACATAAATATTACCATGCAGGCTCTTAAGGGCGCGTTTGATAACGATTCTATTCTGGGAAATAACTTTTTGATGAAAAATGATTTTTTTTTTTTCTGTTTTCGGGAATAATTCCTGAGTATAGAAACGTGCTTGGTAACTATAAAAAATTTATATTCCCGAGATAGAAATGCATTTGGTAAAATTGTATAATTTTGTTATTTCTTTAAATTTTTAATATTTTTTATTTTTTTCTTTTTTTCCTCTCCTTTGTGGCCACTCACCAGCCACGACGGTGGTCAATGACCGATTAGGAGAGGTTCGGTGAGCTCGCTAGGCCACCGGCGAGGCCGAGCCATCCTAGAAGTGACTCAGCGAGGTCGAGCCTCGTCGGTGGCTAGGTGAGCTCGGCCTCACTAAACCTCACTTAGCCCAAGCGAGGTCGAGCCTTGCCGTAGCTCGATGTCTCCGGGGGCCGGTGATGCTTCGGTGAGGTCATCAGCCCTTGTTTGGCTGGTCGTTGGCGCCGGCCATGGCCAAGGCCAATAACTAGCCAAAAGGAAGAATAAGAAAATAAAGAGAAGAAGAAAAAAGAAGAAAAAAGAAAGAAAAAAATTTGATTCTAGAAATTGTTTTCGGGAACAAGAAGTTACTTTTTTCTACTTCTTATTTATGTTTCAAATCTATTCCCAAAAACATAAAAATAGATTTTTTGTTCCCAAAACAAAAATTTTACTAAACACGTTTATATTTTTCTCTTTTGTTCCCCGGAACAAAATAATAGAGATTTTTGTTCCGGGGAACATAAATTATTTTAACAAACATGCCTTAAGTTGTGGTCGTGGTTTTCTAATTAAACTGTACAAAAGCAAGATAAAATATTTTAGAATTGAGAAAGTTAACTAAAATCAAATAAAAAATAGGAAGGAACTACTTATTAGGTTTTTGTGCCATTTTTTATTTATTATAAAGACCATTGCATCATCATCATCGTTATTATTATGGTGTTCATTTGATATTTTTAACACTTTTTGGGGTACAGTACATGAATGATCCGACTAAAAAAGAAGTAACGAGACTTGCGACATAACCTCTAAAAAAATTACATATTAGGTGCGCACAATCGAAAAAATAGATGGAGGATCGATGTTATGACAAAACGAAAATTGAGGGGATTTTGCATGATAGTTACAAGTTTGGAACTATCCTAAAAATTCAGGGCATTTTGTGTAATTTCTGGTAATTAAATTTAAAGAAAAATGACACAAATAATTTTTGAGCTTTCATTTAATATATAATGTGATTAATGAATTTTCAATTTATTTAGTGTAATATTAAATACAGTCCCCAAGTTAAGAGAAAATTTATAATGGGGTCCTTTCATTAAATTCAACATCAAGAATAATATTAGAAATTTTCATATAGTTGAGGAACGAAACATGTTGAAAAGATTGAGGAATTATATCGAATGGATTAAAAGTTTAAAATTGTATTGTATATTCAATTAAAATGCGAATATCATAATAAATACATTAAAAAAACTTGGGGATGACAGTGAACGTCCGAGCAAAGTTGGATGCCGCGCGTGAGGCGGGGGGGGAATGGAGGTTCCGGGCTTCCCCAGTATAAAACCGAAAATGAGGGCCGCAACCCGAGAGGCGACCCCTTCTTCTGCTTCTCTCTATCCTCTCTCCCCACGCAAAGCACAAAAGGAAAGGAAGGAGAGAGAGAGGAAGAAGAAGAGACGTTGACTGAAGAGAACGAATTACATGGGGCTCCCTCCTGCATTCTCGTCGGACGACGCCGTCGTGAAGTCGCCCAACGATCGCCGGCTCTACAGGCTCCTCCGTCTCCACAATGGCCTCTCCGCCTTGCTCGTTCACGATCCCGAGATTTTCCCCGACGGCACTCCCCCCGCTCGCCACGCCGACGGCGATGATGAAGAAGAGGACGAGGAGGACGAGGACGAGGACGACGACGACGACGACGACGACGAAGAACGAGAAGAGGACGAAGCAGACGACGGCGAGGAGGAAGAGGAGGAGGAAGAAGAGGGACCCCAGCACGGCCAAACTAAGAAGGTCGCCTTTCTTCTTCTTCTTCTTCTTCCTTTTCTGTTTTAGCTTGCCTTGGTATTCGAACCATTCGAACAAAGCTGGTGCGATGTGAAGGAGAGACCGTACTTATAGTCAGCTCATCCTCCCTCCCCCACCCTGCTGTTTCGATTCAGGCAGCGGCAGCAATGTGCGTGGGAATTGGCAGCTTCTCCGATCCTCACGAGGCGCAGGGTCTCGCTCATTTCCTAGGTTCGCTACTTTCTACCCTCTTTCCGCTTCTCTCCTTCGCTGTTCCTCCCTTCCCAAATCCTGAGGGATTGGGTTTTCCCTTTTCCGGAATGGTCGGTTATTCAATGATTTCGATTCAATCCACACCTTTCGCATTACGATACCACTGCCCTCCTGGTGCCTTCCATTCCTCTTTTATCAGTGTAATTGCAGCCTTTGATTCCTAATTCCTTATACCCGTGCAGAACACATGCTCTTCATGGGGAGTGCAGATTATCCGGATGAAAATGAGGTCGGTCAGCGTCGCCTCTTAGTTTAACATCTGTTGGAGCGCATAGAAAACTTGACTTCCCCGTTTCCTTTCATAGATTAAGTTTTGGCTTCTGAAGTCGGTCCTGAAATATATTTACTAGTGCTATTTGCATGGTTTTACTCGCATTGTGTGCTTGGAATCTGTACTTTGACAAAAATGGGATCTGTACTGTGACAAGAATGGAATCTATAGTGTGGCAAGAAAGCAGGAAAGCATGAACAACTATCGGTTGAAGTTATGTTTTCTGTTTTTGGGTGAGTAGGTTGGCAAGTTATTGAATCATGAAGAATCTCATGTTGTATCTACTATTTTTGATCCATTAGAGTGCGGGGATATTACGTCTTGGGACTCACACGTGTATGTATTTTCTTTCAGATCAGTAATGAAAACTACATAGGATCTTTACTTAGATATTTGGGGTCGAGATGAAACTTGATCTCCTCACTTCATGATGGCAGACATCTTGAATTTACTTACTCGTGCACACGCTTCTGCTTGATTCAAGAACTTTTTAATTTGTATGTCCAAGAGATATATGATGAGTCAGAGAAGGGTTGTTTCGCCTATGTGTTGACTCTCTTCTTTGCTAGTACGATAGTTATTTGTCCAAGCATGGAGGCTCCTCAAATGCATACACAGAAGCAGAGCACACCTGCTACCATTTTGAAGTCAAACGGGAGTTTCTGGAGGGTGCATTGAAAAGGTGAAGATCTAAATGTGCACTTCTATAAAGAGTCTGTTCTTCTGACAATGATGAAAAAGAAAGGAGTGTTGTCTGCCTTTATGATTAGTTGCTTCTTGTATGTTCCATAATTTGGAATGTAATTATAATTATGACTTTTAAGACATGATGTTCATGCAGCATCTACTTTTTTTTTCTACGAGGCAACTCGTGATTGATCGTATGAACTACATAAAATATTAAACAATTGTTGTATTCTAGTATGCTTGTTTTGACATTGACCTTGTCTAATGAGATGTCATTTAAATATTGTGTCTGCTCCTGTTGCTTTTTCAGATTCTCTCAGTTCTTTATTTCACCACTAGTGAAAATGGATGCTATGGACCGGGAGGTGCTTGCTGTAGATTCAGGTACTGTTACTTTTGTGGAGTTTATTCTCCAGAAAAGTTACTGCTTAAGTTTTGTCACTCTGGGTATATTATATGGACATGCTGCTAATAAATTCTGGCATTTATGATGTGAATCACTGCAAGCAGAGTTTAACCAGGTTATGCAAAGTGATGCTTGTCGTCTTCAACAACTCCAGTGTCATACTTCTACACCAGGTCACGCATTGAACAGATTCTTTTGGGGTGCGCTTCAATATCTGATTTGTTTTCTCTTCAGTGATTTAGTTTACTTGCGTGGAATGTGTTCTCACGTATAAGTTGTCTGATGGAAGGGAATAAGAAAAGTTTGGTTGATGCAATTGAAAACGGGGTCAATTTGCGGGAGTGCATTTTGAAGTTGTTCAGCAATTATTACCATGGGGCTGTGATGAAGCTAGTTGTTATTGGAGGAGGTAAGTGCACTTTCAATGTCACTTTTGGTGCTACCGCCTTTTTTACATTTTTCCCCCTAAGATGCAGTGAATGGTATCCCATCTCTATGTACACTTGAATGGCATCAAATCAGGTCCGAACTAGGAATACGTTTTCATATCACGTATAATTTGAAGTGCATTTGGCCATTGAGTATTGTAGGGGAATTGTGTTGGTTTTATGAAACTTAGGGAGGTTGTTTATCATCATTTGGCAGTCCGGGAGGGAAGTAAAAAAGTCAAAGTGATAAGTCATCTGTTACTCAGTGTTGACTTAAAGTTTTGCTTGATGAAGTGGCAGTTGCAAATTTTCAAATCCATGGTTTTAGATTGAGACATGGAGTTACAATGTCATCTTTTCTGCCAGGCCTTGTTCAAGTTTTGCACTACGTAAATCCATTTTTTTGCCCTCATTGAAGTCACTTTACGGCATTGTTTTGAGAATTGGGAGGATGAGCGAACCAATTAGGGGTTCTGCTAGTGGTTCAACTAGTTGGAATGCTGGTTCATAGATATTGATGTCGTAGTCCTGCAGATTTTGTGCAAGCACACATTTACGTTAAAATGTGGGGTAATAGAAAACTGGGGTTGAGAAGGCCTGAAAGGACATCGGAAGATGCTTTCAAAAAAGATCTGAGCATTTGACGACCTAGTATAGAGAACAGCATAAGATTTATGTAGCCAACCCTATTTAGAGGTAAAAGGTGGTTGTTATTATTGTTTTGAATCTTCATCGAAGTTGACATCACCTTGATAGTCTACTGCACATGGCACTTGGACACTCATGGTCACATCGCTTAATTCAAATACTCAACAATGTCACACCATGTTACTTTTGTTTCATAATGCGCGATGCTGGGAATCTGCTAGCCGAGCCTCATGACCATGCTTAGTCCTAGATCGGCCACATAACTGTAAATGAAGTCCCATAAGCAAGCTCAAAATTAGTGCGATTCCAACATGTAGATATCCCAACCCCCAAAGAAAGGTCACCTCAAGACCAGCTCGAGTCCTGGATTAGCAGATTTTATGACTGGGATTACCTGGTTTCCCAAAAGCTTTTGATCATGTGGCTGAGACACGTCTATGCCCTTTCAATTAACAGATGTCTCCACAATTTTCCATCTCGGTCTTAATTGATTTAAAACATGATCATAGTCCTAGAGCCATTCGAGAACTGAGAGAGGAGACTGTCCAGCGAGATAGGATTCCATGTTGAACTGGATAGTCAAAACCTTAGCCGATTTGGATGAGTAATCATAGATGAAAGTGCCTTGATCTAGTTTTTGACCATCTGTGGCTAAGTAAAGCAAACAGGATGTAAAGCCACTAGTCGGTCTAACTGGTTGATTACTTTTCATTTCCAAGCTTCCTGCTAGTTATCTAAGTTTGAATCTAATTGCCAATACATCTCAAACACTTGTTGCCGCATGACGCCTACTAGACAAGGCAAGATGGACTGGCTTAATTTGTGCCCCCTCCCTGAAAAGAATGATTAGATAGACGTGCCAAGGTCTGCACTTCTGGCAATCCTTTCGGTTCATTTGAAGCAATAGGAATGTTGACTGGTGTGGTTCCATCAGTCCAATCAGCCCATCCATCCTGTCCAATTTTCATGATGATGAGAATTTGTTGATAAAACAAGAAACATTGATGTTGGGGATTTTGATAAGACTTCTCATGGACTTCTTGTAGATTAATGGGATTTGACTTGAGTGCATTGTGCACAATATCAAGCTAAAGAAGTCGAGTGCCTTTTATGTGGAAGTAGATACATTTTCCCTATCTAAGAAGTAGCTAATAGGATTTTATCGTTGTTTCCTACTGCTGTAAGTTTCAGATTGACTTCTGTAGTGCAACTATTGTGGTTAGATGTAGAATTAGGTGGTATAATTTGGTGAGTTTCATAGAGTAATTTGTTAACTTTTGTTGTGCAAACGTGAATCCTCTCATATGCTGCAGAGCCTCTGGATGTACTTGAGAGTTGGGTCACGGAATTATTTGGCAAAATCAAGAAAGGTCCTCCAGTACAGTTTGAGTATGAAAAGGAAAGAGCTATCTGGAAGGCTGGTCAAATTTATTGGTTGGAAGCTGTCAAAGATGTGCATGTCCTCGACTTGACATGGACGTTGCCATGTCTGCGTCAACACTATTTAAAGAAATCGGAAGATTATCTTGCACATCTTCTCGGTCATGGTACTTCATTTTATTTGCGTTGTGCTATTCTTTATACTCTTGCTATTCTCATTGATTGATTGGTCTCGTAATTCTCTCTTTTCGCCTAACTGTTTCTGGCTTTTTCCTATCTTCCCATAGATCTTGATGGAAAATACTGCATTTTGGTTTTTGCCTTAATCTAGAGCTGCTATGGTTAGTGATTTTTGTGAGTGAATAAATAAGTATACGGATGTGTGCGATTGTTTTGTATGTATGTATGTATCTCTACCTATGTTTATGCAGACAGACACGCCCGAGGACAATTGTGGCAGGAAGGTTTGGCTTCACTCACCTTATATGCACAGTGCTTGCATTCTGATGCTTGAGTTTGATATACTTTTAGAAGAATTTGGAGTACAAGATCCAAGGCTGTGATAACTTGGACAAAAGATCCGGTTCTGTTGTGCATGTGCACATAACCCACCTGAATGCATATAAATTTATATAAATGTGCATATGGGAGAATATCTACATCAGCTGTTCATTCTCATATGTTCCTAGATTATCTGTTATTTGCACAATATACTTTTAGATGATAAAATATGGTAAATTTTCAGAGGGAAGAGGCAGTCTGCATTCATTTTTTAAAGCTAGGGGTTGGGCTACTTCTCTATCTGCTGGCGTAGGGGATGAAGGAATACATCGATCTTCAATAGCATATGTGTTTGGGATGTCTATTCGCCTAACAGACTCAGGCTTGGAAAAGGTAGCATGGATGCAATTTTTTTTCCTATTTAGAAGTCTTGTTAGCTGATATCTCCCACAGTGGCTCATTTATTTAAGGGATAAGTGCATTGGAGTCATAAAACTTGTCATAAATGTGTAATTGAGTCCTAAAACTTTTAAAAAGTGCAATTAAGTCCTAAAACTTCCAAAAAGTGCAAACAAGTCCTAAAACTTGTCAAATTTGTCCAATTAAGTCCTTCCATTGTAGCACTTTTTGAAATTTTTAGTACTTAATTGCACTTTCGTAACAAGTTTTAGGATATGATTGCACTATTTGAAAGTTTTAGGACTCAATTGCACTTTCATGACAAGTTTAGGACTTCTAGTGCACTTATCCCTTTATTTAAACAAATTCCTCTCCATTTAAATGTGCTTTTCATTGTCTCATATATTTATCTTCTTTGTGTGCTTGTTCTGCAGATCTTTGAGATGATCGGCTATGTTTATCAGTATCTCAAATTATTGCGTCAAGCTTCTCCCTCAGAATGGATATTTAAGGAATTGCAGGATATTGGTAACATGGAATTTAGATTTGCTGAGGAGCAACCTCAGGATGATTATGCTGCTGAACTTGCTGGTATGTCCTGTTATAATTTTGGAGTCAACTCTGTCCTACTACAGTTGTAGGCTATGTTAAGAGTCATTGGCTCATTTCCAAATTTGGAACCCAAAGGACAAATTTCTTCCCTTGAAACACTTCAATCTAGTATTTAGTGGGCGTGTCAATCATAGTTTAGCTATTGCTGTCGGATGAAGTTCACCCTATTTTAGACTGAACACCCATTTATTTGCCTCGGATGATTTATCATCTATTTGAATCACTAGGAGGTTTTGAAAGGGGGACGTCACAATTCAGCAAAAATAAAGCAAATCCTTTTCTTACTTGTCCTATGGTGATGGCACAAGTTGCTGTTGCTTTTCTCTTCTTCTTCTGGCATATTTTTATTCCCAAATTGATGAATGTTGAGCTAACTCTAGGATAAGTTTTGCAAAACGGAATAGAGCTTGTTTTGTTGTTTGGAATTCTTTCTACATTCTTCAACCATAATTGCCATGACCCATTTAATGGACCTAAGCTATGTTGATCAATCTTATTGCAGAAAATTTGCTTGTTTATCCAGCTGAGCATGTTATTTATGGAGACTATGCTTACAAGGAATGGGATGAGGAGATGATTAGGTACCTTTTGGGTTTTTTCTCACCTGACAATATGAGGATTGATGTTTTATCAAAATCCATCGACAAGTCAAAAGGTAGTGTCACATTTGACTTGGGGGCTTGCAGTTATTGCTAGCTTCAGTTCTTGTTGAAAGGAGCCATGTAACTTTTACATTTGGCATTGTGAAATGAGGTCAAATTACTTCTCAATTTCCTCTATTGTTCCCTTTCTTCTATTTCAGATATCCAGATTGAGCCTTGGTTTGAGTCCTGCTATATTATGGAAGATGTTTCTCCAGCTCTGCTGGGCCTTTGGAAGGATCCTCCGGAAATAGATTCCTCATTGCATCCACCTTCAAGGAATGAATTCATTCCACGTGACTTTTCCATCCGTGTGGATGAAGTGCATAATCATGTTTCTTCTGTGTCGTCTCCAAGATGTATACTGGATGAACCGTTGATGAAGTTATGGTACAAGCTAGATGATACTTTTAAACTTCCTCGTGCAAATGCATACTTTCGTGTGAACTTGAAGGGGGGATATGATGATGCAAGGAGCTGCCTTATGACTGAATTGTTTATTCTCCTTCTTAAGGATGAGCTCAATGAGATCATCTATCAGGTAGCAATTACTCTGTTTATTTAAACTTTAAATTATATAGGCCTTATTGACTTTCAAGTTTGTTGCTGCAGAGAGGCTTTCAAGTTTGTTGCTGCAGAGAGGTCACAGGAAATGGTTATAAAGTATGGGTTATTGAATCATTGGTGTAGTAACTATAATCCGAATGGTTTAAGTGATTGGGTTTGGAGTCATACATAATGGATATACATATCCAGCTTTTTTGAGACAGACTTTAAGCTTAGTCCTTGTATATAGCATGCCATTTTCTACGCATATGGTCTTTATGATATGGAGACCATGGCTTGTTTGAATAAAAAATGTTATTATTTTTGGTTAGTTGATGAACTTCAGTGATAGTGACTTTTGAGTATTGAAAGTAATCATGTCAAAAGTTGTATGTTCCAGCTTGGATGTTTGACATGACAGGCTTTTTATCTGGCTGCAGGCAAGTATTGCCAAGTTGGAAACGTCAGTGTCATTCTTTAGTGACAAGTTGGAACTAAAGCTCTATGGGTTCAATGAGAAGCTTCCGATTCTTTTGTCCAAGATTTTGGTCATTACCAAATCTTTTTTGCCGACTGACGATCGTTTCAAGGTATAAGGCATTTTCCATGAAGGTCAATACAATTTACTAAGGCCTGCATCATTAGCATTATAAGGAAGACGCCCTCTAAATAGAAAATTCAATGTTATTTTGACTTGGAACAGTCAAAGAACTGAGGGGCTTCAAATTTACAGTTCAATCATTTCTATCGGTTGGACGTTCACATCAGCATAGGGTGGCATCATTTATATTAATTAGTTTGTAATGTGAAAACTCTTTTCTTGACACATGGTGTTACCCAGTTTAGACGTATAAGGTGCATTCCAATTTTCCCAAATGCATAAGTTCGAGTGTCGCTATAATGCGTGTGGAGCTATATTTCATGTGTAAGAAGCTTATTTTGTATGAATTTTGTAAAAAGTTCACCTGGGGCATTCTTAAGCAGTCAAATAAAGAAATAGTGTTATTCTGAGACAATCAGTGCTTTGAAAATTGAATATTTCCTTAAGCATATTTAACAAATGCCTTGGGGGTATCTATAAAAAAAAAAAAAAAAAACCCAAGTACTAATTGGTAGGAACTGAGTAAAGTTGGAGCATGGTTGAGTGTCATTGGATGTTTCTATGACTTGGAGAGGGCAGGAATTTGATACCCAGTACGTCGTCCACCGGTGTTACATTTTTATAGATGAGATCTGGTTAAATTGGGTTGATTGGTTTGCCAGGTCAACTGGTTGAACCGGTTCAATTAAGAGATTGCAATCCAATCACCTGACTTAAATACATTATATCTTGAAAATAAAAATTACTATACAATCAAATAGATGATTGATGATTTTTTTTTCCTTGAAATCTAAAGTTGCAGTTATGCCTAAGTTTTGAGAGAAAGGGAGACAAAAATATACATCTTTGATTGTGCAGTTTTGTTGCTCATTTTAGCTGTCTTCTTTAACAGGTTATAAAAGAAGAGTTGGAGAGAACTCTGAGAAACACCAACATAAAACCCTTAAATCATTCGTCATATTTGAGGCTGCAATTATTGTGCAAGACTTTCTATGATGTTGATGAGAAGCTGCATTGTTTGGGCAATTTGACTATTGATGATCTGAAGGCATTCATCCCTGTACTTCGTTCCCAGGTAAAGTAGATTATGATCAGCTTGGCTTCTTGTACTCTAAACTTAGTTTCAACAAGCGCTTTACCCATAGTGTGCTTTTGAGTTCCTTATGATGTTGATTCCATGATAAGCATTCATTTGGAGAGACTGATATAGGATAGAGATCCATTCTTTTACATATCCCAATAAACAAGATAATTGCTCCCTCTTTTGCCTCCATGTGCATGGTTTGAAAGTAGTCCATTGGGGATTCAGTATACATAGTAATCTAATTGTATTACACTAGTGCACAATTGATGCCTGCAAAGTGCGAGAGAAGTTTATTACTTCCTCAAACTTTTATTAAGCGAGGAGAGTAAAGCACTGATCTTGGACAGATACTGGAGTTATATTTTATGGGCTACTAAGGTGGTGTTTAGGGCATGGTTCCAAAAAAGCAATAGTAGGTGAATTTAATATTACTCTGGTATAAGTTTTCAATAGATATTAAGATCCAAGAAAATTGATGCTTTAGTCTTTCTTAGTCCTCTTTTCGTTTGGGAGTTATAGGTTCTCATCTTAAGTACCACGACTATTCCAGACAAGCTGTGGGGGAAAAAAGTGTCTTCTGTTGAACGTAGTCTAAAAATAGAGGAGTAAAAGCAGTGCTGTTTTCAGGTATCCAATGAAGATAAAGAAGGGAATGTTCTCCAGGAAATGAATGTCATGCTTAATTCTTAGTTAAAAAATCTGTTTACTTTTGGAGCCGAAGAAACTTTTGATTAGATGCTTGGGTTCTCAATGACTAGGCAACCTAGTAACAAAGAAATATTTCTGGTTTCATTACAGATCAGTATATGCAGATTGCTGGGGGAGGTTTTATAAACGATCTTTATTGTCAACTTAGTTTTCATCTTGACAGCTTTATATTGAAGGCCTTTGTCATGGAAATTTGCTTGAAGATGAAGCTATTGTTTTATTGGAGGCATTTAGAGTCAACTTACATGTCCAAGCACTTCCAGCTGAGATGAGGCATAGAGAACATATTGTATCTCTTCCTTCTGGTGCAAACCTTGTAAGAGATATCAGGGCGAAGAATAAATCGGAGACAAACTCTGTTGTTGAGGTAAGTAGAATAAGTAATTGTGTGTTTTCTTTCTTCCTTCTGCCCTTGTTTCTTTTCCGTGCTAAGCATATTGAAGATAACCGAAGAGTTGCTCCCATCAAAATCTAGAAGTTAGATATAAGTTGTATGGTATCTGATCTTCTTCTACTTGTATCCATTCAGTGATGTCCATTTTACTCTTATATTCAATTCTATGCAGCTTTACTTCCAAATCGAACCAGAAGGGGGAAAAGAATCAATCAAATTGAAGGCTCTGATGGATCTTTTTGATGAGATAGTGGAAGAACCTCTGTTCAATCAGCTAAGGTTGTCATTGTTGCTGAAAGCTCCTCATACATTCAGATATTATGTGCCACTTGAGCATCTTAGCTCATAGTTGAGCAATTTGTTTCCATGATAGTAGTAAGAGGTGGAAGGCGAACTTGTCTTATTAATCATGTTGGGCCTCACTGCATAAAGTTGGTTCTGCTTAGTTGTGCCATTCTTTACTAGCTGACAATAGAATGGGCTGTCATTTTCTCCCATTTACATACATAGGGGTGCAATTTTCAAGCTAGAGCTATGTGTGATGCGCTTCTTTTTCTGGTTGTTGTTGCTACATTTTTGTTCTTTTTTTTCATAAGCTACAAATGATTTGTAGTTCAGTTACAATTCTCTGTGAGTTGAGAGTAATATTTTGGTCTTTAATGGTTTCTCAACAACAACACTATTGTTATCGGGAATAATGAACTCGACTGAGGAGAATCTATAGTTTTTTCCATGTGACTTGGTTGATCCTTTTTTTCTGGATAAACGTTCTCCTTTTTCCGGCCAAATCATCTTCTAGTTTCTTAATTATTTTTATTACTCTTCTGTGCAGGACTCAAGAGCAGCTTGGCTATGTTGTCGAAGGTAGTCCCAGGGTGACATACCGCATTTATGGGTTCTGTTTCTGTGTGCAATCTTCCAAATATGACCCTGTCTACTTGCTTGGGAGGATTGACAAGTTCATAGACAGTCTGGAAGAATTACTGGTAAGCATCTGTGTGCCTCTTTAATCTACATAGATACTTTTACTGCTCAAAAGCTCTTCTCATACTTGTTGGTAGTGTGCTTATTACATTGCTAAGTGAGAACTGCTGTGGTGGCTTATCTCCCTTCCGGTTGGTGGTAGATTTATGATGACGTTATTTAAATCAGTAATTGTTTTAATCTTGGTATGAGGGAGGTATTTAGAATAGCTGGATAATATCACCAGAAAATGTGGATGTTGGTTATTTATATATCTGGTTAATCTATGTACTCTTGTGGAAATGCTGCTTTTGTCTAAGTTGATGACATCAAACAACTGTAACTAACTTAATTCCACTAAGTGTGGTGGGCTGAATGGATTTTTTTCTACCATTGTTCTTGATATGTATCAAGTCTTTGTTTAAGTTATGATGCTTTTGAGCAAGGTGGCTCTTCCAGTGTAGCTTATGGTTTCGATATACTTATTGAGTTCATGCAAATATAGGATATGGCATACCATGAATACTTAAAAATCACGTCATCTACATGAATGGTTATTCAGTCTTGTAATGCACCTGATTCCATGGTTTGTTGAGGCCTTCACTGGTCTTAGGGATTTAATATCATCAGAGTCTGCTTCTCGGAGAAGAATTCCAACTGCTCATCATGTTTGGAGATTTATTTGTTGCAGGGTGGCCTTGATGAATGTACGTTTGATAATTACAAAAATGGGTTAATATCGAAGCTGCTGGAGAAAGATCCATCCTTGACGTATGAAACTAATCGATTCTGGAGTCAGATAATTGATAAGAGGTATTATTTTTAATACAAACTAATTATGACATTAACGTATTTGATAATTTCTTTAAGTTGTTTTGTTTCTATCGTGCTTTGACTTTCTCAAATATTTTAGGTCGTCCTTATTAGCTGCTAAACAATGTGAACTTTAATGTTATCTATGAATTTTTAATCCATCCTTGGGTTCTTGGAGAATGAGCCTTCATACGTATGAGCATGGATGGACTATTTGACTTGCATGTGCAATATCTTAGTTAGCCAAGGTTTAGGTACAATACTTTTGATTAATATGCCTGAAATTTTTTGAGGTATTGCAAAAACTTGCAGCTCCAATCACATTATTATTTACATTTGCTTGCCTTGGAATGATTAGACAGCCATGCAAAAAATTCTTCCGCAGTATCGAGAGGTGCTGATGGATTTTTTTTCTTTGCTTTTTATCCCTCGAAATACGATACAAACTTAGTGAGGTTTTCTCTTTTGATCAACTCTTTGTTCCCTGTTCTGGTGCAAGTGTAACTACTCTCTTATGTAATGGTGTACCTACAGTGAATCGTCTTGATTTTAAGGTGCACAATCTGGAAGCTGACTATAGATCCATGATTGTCCTAGATTGCTTCTTGTCCTTAAAATTTTTTATCTTTTTGAATCTCAAGCGACATGAATGTGTTTACTTTCAGGTACATGTTTGACTTCTCAGAGAGAGAAGCAGAAGCTCTCAGAAACACCAAGAAGGATGAAGTCATTAACTGGTATAAAACATACTTGCGCCAACCATCTCCCCGTTGCAGGAGACTTGCTGTGCGGGTATGGGGTTGCAATGCTGACTTGAAAGATGCTCATGCACAAAGAGGTCCTATGCAAGTCATTGATGACCTTGCTGCATTCAAGTTGTCATCAAAATACTACCCAGGTCTTTGTTGAGCAGATGCTACCTGGAGAAAAATAGTACTTGTTTGAACTATAGATGATCTCCAGGAAAGCTAGCTGCTGGGGTCAAGTTCGACTAATTTCTTCTTGAGATGAATTTACAAGGCCGTGGGAACTGATGATACACGACGATGACATGTCTAGGTTCCCAATGATTGTTGTACTCTTTAAGTGCAAGTGCGGGGTTTCAGGACCTGCCTTTGACCATCGATGAAGAGTTAAATTCCTTTTCATTGAAAGGCGGGAATGTCAAGGAAATAAAAGATCCGAGTACCTTCCTAGTAAAGGATTGGCCGAAAAAGGAAGATTATTTAATAAAGGAAGTCATTGTTCTCTTCCCTTTACCTAGTAGAGACTGCATTCTAGCTTATTTATCATATTCTTTGTTGCTGCGGGGATGTTGGTTTTTTTCTGGTCGGAAGTGTGGATGATTTTTAGCCAGCTTCAGCTTGTTGCTTCTTCCGATTGTAAGACATTCTGCGGAAACAGTTTTAAAAAGCTGTTGGTAAGGACACAGTAATGAGGATCGACTATTATTGCTTTATTTTATTTTATTTTATTTTGCCGGCCTATAATTTTGGAGCTTTCGTATTGATGCCGGCGTTGGCCTGACATCTACGGAAAATTTGCTAGTCTCACTTCAATTGCCCATCAAGATGTAGCACACGTGTCATTGTTTCCTTGGTTGAATCTATTCTCCTCTGGGAAGAATCGCGATGTCAAAAATTACTTGCTCAACATTTGAAGTAGGTGCTCTTGATTGCTGTCGTAATAAGACAAAAATATTTAGAGTAGATGCTTTACACGAGAACTCGATGTTGATAAATTTTGATGTGCGATGCCTGTACTTTGGACCTTTGGTCACTTCGAGCCTCCCGTTTTATTTCCTAGGAAAGTGATGGTTGAGGGAACATCTTTTCTCGTTCTCCAAATGTGGGGGAGGGAAGCTACTCGAGAATGTCTGCCTAACGGGAAAATGTATTTTGTCGGTGGAAATCCGTATTTGAACTGGAAAATAGACGTGCCTGCCACGTGATACTCGGAAATTATTTTCCTTATCATGGTCGTGGGTTCGTCAATGATAATTACCACATTTTCAGCTGAGATAAGTTGATTTATAAATGCGTGGATCTGGCAAATTGCATTCCACACCTCTATCTATCAGCAGCATCCTTGATCTCCCACGGTCAACCACCGCCTGGACGAGCTCTTGCCAACCACAGCGGCATTAGTTGTCCTTTGTCACCCTCGATCATCGCTGGCACCTAATAACAAATAAGTGAGCAGTCCTATTATCATGATTGTTTATTTGTGGTCACGGCACGATGGATATCTCTATCTCCATCGATATTCACTCGTGATTATCGTCATCGGTCAATGACTATGCTAGAATTAATGATTAATCTCGACTTCACTAGTCATGTCATTGCAGTAAAATTATTCCCGATCATCTCGTTTACTTATTCGCCATATACATCACGTCATTTTTGTAATATGTCGTAAGGTTATACTTTGTGGATAAAAGGGAATGGCGTGGGTAGAGCCTTTGTTCTCGTAAGGGAAAGGGAGTAAACCAAAATGTAAATTTGTGTGCAAACAAAGAGGGAATCTCGTATGTGTGTTTGACCTTGGAGGCGGACGAATAGCTGGGAATGCAGCAGGGACAGCACATGCGAAAGGGACGAGAGAGAGAGAGAGAGAGAGAGGCGGTGGGTTTGGGGGTTTGGGTGGGCCTCGTGGGATCGGGATCGTCGATGCTCCGTCAACAAAGAAAATGAATTCATAAGGGGAGGGATGTGCCAGTGCCAGTGCCACCGCTAATCGTTATTGGTAATTCGGTAAGACATCCCCCAATCAAATCGTATACTTAAATAATCAAAGTCATCATCCCCGTCCCAGTCTTGCTCGTTGAATTTTTGGTCATTTTCCTCTCCCTCCTCCTCCTCGGTCGCTCCCTGCCATCCTGCCTTCCTGCCTTCCTGCCTTCCTGCGGGCCTTCATTTTTCATCCGGGGGTTTGCCGATTTCGATGGTCAAAACCTGAGTCCCATGATCTCCCTTGATCTCCCCATCCTTTGCCCACCAGCCTTTCTTCCTCGATCAATGCGATTCTCCCTCCGGTGACCCTCTCTCTCTCTCTCCCTCTCTCTCTTCTCGACGTGTGTATGTTTCGTTGTCGTTATTGTGGGCCTTTAAGGGGTGCAGATCTAGGGTTCTTGACTGCTGAATTTGTGTTCCGATCGCCTTCATATTTCCGTTTCATACCCCGACTCGTGGTGTCGGCGGATTTAACTCTTTTGTCTGAATGTTGTTATGGTCGACAGTTGAGCTGCCCTTCTTTCCCCCACCCCGAAATTCAGGTTTATTCTCCCCGTCGAGAACGCAGGTATGAGGCAAATTTGCTTTCTTTTTTACCCGGCATCAATGCCGGCCTTCCGCGTCTCTCCCTCTCGACTTACGGGAGTCAGTGATTTGATCGTAGATCGATCCAGATCGCGGAGGGGGGCGCTCAGTAGGACGTACTGAAGATGAGTGAGAACAAGGGATTCCAGCTGGGCACCATCGGAGCTTTGAGTCTATCCGTGGTATCTTCGGTGTCCATCGTCATTTGCAACAAGGCCCTCATCAGCACCCTCGGTTTCACGTTCGGTGAGTATGGATCTCGAATCAGATGTCGCCTCCATAGCTTCCTCCTTTTCCTAGAATTAGGTCTATCCAGAGAATCGTCATGCACATAAACTCACGGTAGTATTGGATCCTCCGGTGCAGTTGTCGCGTTCGAGCTACGTTTTCATTCTTTTCGAAAAACAAATTGGTGAAACCGGCTGTAAATATTGCCTTTTGATGGTGTACTTGGAGGGTTTTGAAGTTTTGGCTACTGGATTCTTCTATCTTTTGTTTGATTCTACCGAGTAGAATTCACTTGGAGACCACCATGACGTGGGATGTGAGCACTTGGCTTTCTGATTTTTATCTATTGAAACTAATTAGGATATTGTATATCCATCGTTTCTTCATTTACTGCACATAAATTACTAATATTTGTCAATTGCAGCATGCTGTTCGTTTATCTTTGTGCTGAAGGATGCTACTGTCTCATTTTTAAATTTCGGTTCTTCCAACTTCAGACACGGTCTTGATTCTCGGATATGTAACTGCTTGTTTGGCAACATTTGCTCTACTTCCCTGACCATTTTTAGAGTTATATTAGCGATTTAAATCCATAGCCCCCTTTTGCTTGAATTTACTTCCTATATCGTGGGTGTAAGAAGAATGTAGCTTTTTGGGGTTTTCCAGAGCTTCTTGATTCACTATGCTAATCGTGCCTTATGCAGCCACAACTTTGACAAGCTGGCATCTGTTGGTCACATTCTGCTCGCTTCATGTGGCATTATGCATGAAATTGTTCGAACACAAGCCTTTTGATGCGAGAGCTGTCATGGGATTTGGAATACTGAATGGGATATCGATTGGATTATTAAATCTCAGTTTGGGTTTCAATTCTGTTGGTTTCTACCAGGTAACACTTGAACCCTTTTGCTACTTGAAATGTTCAGAACACAGTCCATGTTATCCATCTTTCTAGGGACCAAGCTTTTTCATTTTTGAACATCGTGCCATTTGCCGAATAATATGCAGATGAAGATCAAGTAATCTCACATTCTTATATATTTTGCCGAATAATATGCAGATGAAGATCAAGTAATCTCACATTCTTATATATTTTCACAGAGTACACTTCACATTGATTGTTTGTTTTCTGAATCACTAGGGCTTACCGAATGCATGTTCGTGGAAATGATTCCTTACTTGAAGTGGTCTCTCTGAAGATTTACCTCTGTTTAACTGTAGTGATTTTTCCTCTAGCCTAAGCCTTCATTCTACTAAGATGGCGAGATCTTTGTTGGTTTTTTACTCTCAGATGACAAAGCTGGCAATCATCCCCTGCACTGTTCTCTTGGAGACTCTTTTCTTCAGAAAGCTATTTAGGTGGGCCCTCAGCAATGTCCCTCTGCGGCTTGTAACTCTTGTAATATGAATATTCCTTGTGTGAGTGACTAAGTGTGCTGGGTACTTGTAACTTGCTAAAACAACCCCCTTCGAAACCCCACCGGCCCCCCAAAAAAAAAAAAAAAAAAAAATGAAACCTGCCTGTTGGTTGACTTACCTTTCAGTTTGTGTATATCATATAATTTATGTAGTCTGGCTCCTTCTGCTGCAACTTACGTGATAGTTTACTCATGCTTGTTAATTGTTGTTGCAGTCGGAGTGTCCAATTCTCGCTCATAATTCTTCTTATTGGTGTTGGGATTGCAACAGTAACGGATTTACAGCTCAATGTTTTGGGCTCTGTCTTGTCACTGCTTGCAGTGCTTACGACTTGTGTTGCACAGATTGTATCCTCAGTGTTCTCATCACAAGTATATTGTCTCTCATTTCTCTCATTTCATTCATCACTTTGCTCAGTTGACTATATGTATTTCTAGAACCCTTTTATTGGCCTGGTTTTTATCACTATTCTACTTTACTTGAGACCTTAATCACGATTCTTAGATGACTAATACAATCCAGAAGAAGTTCAAGGTTTCTTCAACCCAGCTTCTGTATCAGTCTTGCCCTTATCAGGCAATTACGTTGTTTGTCACGGGTCCTTTTTTAGATGGCATGCTGACGAATAAAAATGTTTTTGCTTTCAAGTATACCCCTCAAGTGCTGGTGAGAGTCGACTGCCTTCCCCTCCTTTGCTGAGGTTTATTCTCATAAATGGTTGTAACTAACTAAATATACCGTCTTCATTGCAGTTCTTCATTGTTCTCTCCTGCTTGATATCTGTTTCTGTAAATTTTAGCACATTTTTGGTAATCGGAAAAACATCACCTGTAACATATCAAGTCCTTGGACATCTGAAGACTTGTCTGGTTTTGGCTTTTGGCTATGTTCTGCTTCACGACCCTTTTAGCTGGCGCAACATTTTGGGTATCTTGATTGCCGTAGTAGGGATGGTACTTTATTCTTACTATTGCACAGTTGAGACCCAGCAAAAGGCTAATGAGGCATCCGCTCAGCTGACCCAGGTATTCATTTGTTGGCATTTTATTGTTTTACATGATATCCTTCTCTCATTAGTTTCTCAAACAATCCTTTGAATTCTACGGTGCTGGAAAGTTACTCTTTTCTTTTCCTGTCATCTAGTCTTTTGTTTTATTAGTTGTCTCTTTGCTTTCGTCTTCTTTGTCGTATTGTTTTATAGACTTCTAATGGGAGCCTATGCTCTTATCTCCATGATGTCAGCCCAAGGAAAGTGAAACTGATCCGCTAATTGGTGTGGAGAACGGAAGTGCAATCTTAAGTGATGGCGTTGTTACAAAGGGCCCTGTGTGGAACTCAAACAAGGACCTACATGCATGAAGTCATCCACCTTTAATTAGGCATTTTAGGAAGCAGCAGCTTAGGTGAATTGGTAGTGTCTCAAAGGTACTGCTCTACCAAAAAGTCCTGCTGGATTCCTGAGATCAAGACTACGATGCTCTATGTGAAGTTAGATTTTGGAGTCAAGAGAGATGTAGCTTATACAGCAAACTTAATCATTCTTTTTCCTTGTTGATGTTTGGAGAAATGTTGACCTTAAATACCGAAAAGAATATTGGATGTTTCTTTGATGCATTTAGCTTTCTTCATACTAAAGCAAACATAGCGTCTTTTGAGGCCTTTCTTTCCCCCGAGTTATCGTTCTCATTTTCCTTTCCAGTTGGTGAACGTGCATCTAGTGAGTGTTACAAGCAAGACATAAATTGAATAGAACCCTAATAGCTTCAAAATTCTGGAACGAGTCATGGGATTTTTTATTTTTTTTTATTTTTGGGGCCGGAGTTCTAAGTCATGGTTCAAACAGGGAAAAACCGTGCGCTCATCCGTCGGACAGGGAAAATATGGATAAGGTGAAGATTTGGGTTTCTTCTCGTAGACGTTGCCGACAGAAATTTTTTTTATTGACAAGTACATCAATTTTATATGGCTACCAGTTAGTGTGCGTATGGGTCATCAATCAAACCATCGTGGGACTTTTCTTTACCATGCTGCGATCGTGATCGTATAAAACTTTCTTTTTTGATCGTGACATTCATCCTGAGGGTAAGTCAAAGTACATAGTTGGATTCGGCATGCTTCATCCCTCGGTGTGGAATGCCCCCACATACCCTATCGTACTTTGACATCACGAGCACCTCTGGTTGCCCTTAACTTCCGGCATCTATCACGGGAGAATCTTATCAGATTAAGGCTCTTTCGGCAAACACTACGTGAGAAAATTAGAGAAGTGCAGTCCTTCATTGAACCTGGTTATTCATCCACTTGGTTGGATAGTCTCAGGGAAGTAACAAAATCTTCAATGTCTAAACTTTGGAAAATGGAAATTTGGTCAGGCATGGGTAACCGTTGGTCATCCAACTTCGGCACCCTATAATGAATCCTCATAATTCAGGAATAAATGGAAGATGGTACTGAATCTGAACATACGCAAAAAGAGCTTGATCTTAGCGAATTCTTGGAATCAGTCACTTTATTCCATTGGATTCTTCCTCCAACTAATTTGATACTTGAGACATGCGTTCTAGACCCAAAGGCAAAGAGAAGAACAAGTTCGACCAGGATATACCAAATTCTGAGGTGGACAAGAAGGGAAAGCTAACAAGATTTATTATCACTATAATTTACATGAGTAAGCTACAAGCTTAGGTTAGACATATGAAACCAGATTTGCTCGAAAGCCTTGACAATGTGAGGGTGATAGTAGGGAGGATTGAGGGATAGATAACAGGCAAGCAGGTCTTCCAAATCCTTGGAAGCACTGATGTCATTTTCCACAATCATCTCCACCATCGATTCCCAGAAGTCTCTCTGTGGATCCACCGATGACTTCACTACCGCAAAGCTGTCCGCCAGATTCTTATTGCTGAATTTTACAGAGGATATGCTCTTTCTTGCCTGGGCCGGAACTACTTGAATCCTCGGAGAATTACCTCGAACCTTAATACCGGGCTTCCTCATTCTGGCAGGACTGGTCTTTTGTGTCTGTTCCTGGGAACTCGAAGTTGATGAAGCTCTTGATCTTGGTCTTGGTCTTGGTCTTGGTCTTGGTCTTGGTCTTGTAAAAGATGCTTTTGTGAGGACCGGAGGAACCGGAAGGATAGGCCGTGGAGTGGTATTAGTAGAAGTGCTTTGATCTTGGTTAATGTCGAATATAATGTCCGTAGTGGAAGAAGTGAGTTTACAATCGAAAGAGGCTAAGGCATCGTCATCACTTTCAGATTCAGATGACGAGTGAGATGGGTGGTGATGATGCTGAAGACGATTGTAGATGTAGTCGGGTTCAGGGGAAGCATCGATATTGTCGTCAACATATGGAGAGTGGGTGGGAATGTGAGCGGGCTGTGTCCACACAGGAGTGGGAGAAGAAGGCCTGTAGATGGTTTTCCTGCGGGACTTATGAGTGGAAGACGAAGAAGTGCGAGGCGAATAAGAGGAAGAGGGTGCAGCCACATTCTGGTGGTGCTTCTTCAGGGACGAATGATTTCTTCTGCCGCGGCTGCTCATATCCTTGAGCTTGTAGAACCAAGCATTTGGCATCATATCGGACAATCTGAACCTGTAGTTACCCATCTCGACAAAGAAGTGCTGGAGGTCTGACTGATGAGATGAGGATTAAGAGAGATAAAGCACTACCATCTGAGGTCTCTAGTTAAGCTGAATTGTGAAAGGGTAAGTGCAGAGACAAAGCGAGGGTTCTGTTTCAGTTTCGGTCTCATCCTGCTCTACTACAAAAGCTTAAAGGTTTCTTGCAGGGGATGACTTTCTGGCATCACCTCACTCCAGCCTTTAATGCACATCATGAAAAGCAAAAAAGCATAGACAACCAGGAGAATGAAGGAATGTGACAACTCTCCTCCATTCAATTATGACATACAGTGGAATGATTCCTTGTATGGAGCATGGCACACCAAAAATTTAAGCTTCATGATGAAGCACTAAAATAATTTTTGGGGAAAGCAAGAGGAGGGGCCCTCTATCTCACCAAAAATTCATAGGTGATCCGGGTGCGTACGAATCCAATGCATCCGAGCTCTTGATGACAGTGGGTCTCGTGTGAGATTCACATGATTTAAGGACCGGATGCATTGGGCTCACATGCACCCGATGTATCTATAAGTATCTCGTCTAACGCCAAAGAGTGGCCCTCCTTACCATAATTTCATGCTTCTCCAGGAATGATGATATTCTTTCTACAGTAATAACTCATCAACCTCAAGAGGCCCACTTTGCCTCCTCCTCCTCCATCTGCACTCGCACAAAATATTGACGTCCTTTTTTTTATCACTCCTTTTCTATTCCCGACCCGCAGAATTCGATTTATATTGAAGAATTGATTCTATCCCTACTGGCTCACACATCCAACGAGGAAACAACGCGCTGACACTCTCCTCATTTGGACGTACTGTCGTCACACTTTGTAAAAGATCCATGCTCGCCCCTTCCAAAAAAAAGGGAGAAAAAGATAGAAGCATAGCCGCTAGTACTAGGTCTAAGGTACATCACACTCACCTATATCCATGAACAGCTAACGAGTTATGCTTGTGTGGTAGAATCAAAGTTTGAGATTGAGGAGGGAAGAGACGGTAGCAGCACACTCCAGATGCTTGACTCTCATTTAGCATTTTGTATGAAAGAAAAAAGAAGAAGAAGAGGAAATAAAGTAATCCATTAAGGTCGGCGCAGTTGAATGGGGGATTGGAGGATTTTCGATTTAAGAACTAGTATCACCCGTTTCAATCCCATTAAGTCCGTACAAACTGCTTAGGGCGTCCCCGGTTATTTAATGAAATGAGGAAAAACAACGAAGAAGCACATAAAACTGTTCTTGGTTTGGTAAGATGAATAGCAAAGAATGTGGTGAGTCTGCTCCTCCAACCCGTTTTGTTCCTTCTTTTGGACAACAGCCCAATAAGTATGGAGCTTCATGGGCCCTGGCCATTCTTTTCCACATTGTGCAAGCCCTCTTAGGAGTAATCCTGGTCCAAGTTAGACCAGTCCAATATCTAATTCAGAAACCAACTCGTATAGTGTTGGTCCTTGATTTTTAAGACCAAAGACTGACTTGATTGAGCCTGGGACCGAGAATTGAATCGACCCTATGGGTTCGATCTGGTTTCAGGATTAACCCGAGACCGATCGATAATTTTTTTGTTTCATTTTTTGTATTCTCTAAAAGACAAATCTATTATTTCAAATTACATATCCATCAATAGGAACGATTGCAAGATAAGGGCGAGCCACGAGGCGAGTGGACAAAGGCAAGTCACGAGGTGAGCAACAAATGGTGAGCGTTGCTCATGAGTGAAAAGGGTTTTTAATTAAGGCTTTGTTTCTTTTTGATTTAATTGGCGACAAGTGAGGCTGGTGAAGAGAGGTGAGTAGCGAGAGCGTTAAGCGGTGAGTGGACATGGAGCGATGAGTAGGGCAAGCGACGAGCAGCATGAGTGAGTAGCGAGCACCGAGTGCTGAGCAAGGCTAGTGTCGCGCAATGAGTAGGCAAGGTTGCTTACGAGTGAAAACTTGTTTCTTTCAAGTACAAATTAAAGAGGATAAAGAAGAAAGAAGAGGATAAGACAAAAAAAATGAGAACAAGAGTATTGGAAGAAGTGGACGCTGTTTAATACTGTTTAACATCGTTTAAGTTAGGGCATAAAAATATTATATATAATATATTAAATATAATATATATATATATATATATATATATATATATATATATATATATATATATAGTTAGAGTTGGTTAGGGATGGACTAATCCTAAACTTTCAATACCGAAAACCGATCCGCATAGTGCTGGATCAAGAATTTCAGGACTAGATCCAATCTTCCTGAGAATTGGATTAGAACCGACATGATTGGGTTGATTTAGAGTTGGTCTAGGGTTGACCCTGAACCAATGCTCACCACTAAGCCCTCCACGGCAATTTTTGCAATTTCACAATGGCCGTGCTTTTGCTTATGTGGAGTCATACTACCATTTTTCATATATATTATACATCCAGAGAGAGAGAGAGAGATTGAGTAATTAATAGTTTATTTTGAATCTTGTGGATATCATTCTCGTCTCACAATCTCTCCTCTTCATAATAATTATGGATCTCACATCGGTCACCATGAAATTGGATACTTGGGATTGTTGAATAATGAGAGAGAGAGAGAGAGAGAGAGAGAGAGAGATGTTGGTGGAGTGTAGGGTGTAGAAGGAACACAAAGCAAAGGAATCAAAGGTGAGAACAAATGCATAGCGACAAATGCAAAGCCCCCCTTAATTCCCATTTTTGCATTCACTTTTTACCTTCCCTCCACATCCGTGCACGTTCACGCTTCGACCCTCCTCCTCACTCCATTACTGGTCCACTTTCAGGAACTTTACTCCTGTTCTTATTTCCAGGCTTTTAACCCCCTTAAGTCAGGCCACGAGTTGAGTTGTCCAAAAGCCAAGTGATTTTCACTGTAAAATAATTCCAAAGAAAGTACGAATTTGCGGAAGTCATGAAATTTATATCTTTTAAGTTAATTACGGATAAATGGGAGCAAGTGGTGCGACTGCGACACCCCCGCATACATGCTCTCGAAATGCCCACACTCCAGACAGTCTACTGTTGGGTTAGTTCGGATATTTTGTCAGGACCTCCTTGCCCTTGGAATCTATCAACATACGAACGCATAGCAGAGTTTGAGACACACCTATATGTTGGAATAGTTCTGGTGCATCGATCACGTGGCAATTGTCATGGTTTCGCAGCTTGGAGTTTCTTTCCTCTACCCATGTTGGCCGAGTGCTGTACTCAGTTAATTGATCGGCATGCATTCACAGGTCTACTCTTTTTTCTTTTTTTTCGCTTTTACGCTTCGCCTCCATATCACGTTTCAACACGCATAACCACCAATAGGAGAAATTGTTAAACCTGAGTCTAGTCTACGTAATAAAGCGGAAGACACGCATGGAGGAGGGAAATGCATATATATGTGCATCAACACTGGAAGGCCCTTTTTGGAAGTGACAACTTAGGAATGGTTTGATTGTATCAAAGAACCCCTCATTGGGATTGGGTTACCTTTTTCCATTTTGAGTCCTCCCCCACCCCCAAAACACCAACCGCCCCCGCTGCATAAATTTAGGGGTTGCATGGAGGTGGGTCTCGTGGATTTTTTCTAACTGTGGAAGATTCTTCTCTCCTCAATCTAGTGCTGCCAAGAGACAAAAATCTGAAAACATTTGTTAGTAGTATCCAACTTATTAAACTCCCTTCAGTTTTCTTGCTCGGGTTTGTGATAAAGATGGAGTTGGAGTTGGGGTTGAAGCGAATCAGAGGGTGTGCTGGTGCCCTGTTCATGTGCTCCGTCTTCCTCCTCTCAGTTTGGGCACTCTCTCTGTCTCATCCCACACCTACTCCTCCTCCATGTGTTGGGTTGGATGGTAAGTGGTTCTTGTTCCGCGAGGGTTATGAACAGTGACCATTGGGCTTGTTGAGCTGGGTCCGACATCATCTCTTGTGTACATTCCTGCCTTGCAGGTATCCTCAGTTCTCCACTGCCTGGCAAACCTCATCCTAATTATATTCAGGTACCTACTTCATTCACATTCATGTTTGCTAGCTATATCTCACCGTGTTCCGGTAAACCCTTGAGGGCATATGCCATTGGCAAAAATTGCAGGAACTGGCGTCTGAGATCGTGGTGGTGGGAGGAAGGAGGGAATTGAGAACAAGTGGTCCCGGATCTTCACCACCGCGATGCAACTCAAAATGTGGCAAATGCACACCTTGTAAGCCTGTTCACGTGCCAGTGCCACCGGGAACACCGGTCAAATCCGAGTACTACCCTGAAGCTTGGAGGTGTAAATGCGGCAATAAGTTGTTCATGCCTTGATCATATCCCTTTCTCCATCTCTCCCATTTTCTTTTAGCCGTAGTTATCTATAGCTTGCTACCCTCACTTTATGTATTGCCGTGCTTCAGATTTAAGCATATTTCATCGATCTATTGCTCAGGCGACGTTGTCGATGAATATAGTTTTGAGATTTGAGAATATTGTGCCGACATTTCTCAAATGGATTTCTCTCTCGCGTGACTCTTAACATGCGAACAAACTGGAACATCATCTTCACAATTCGAGGTCAGGTCCATGAGTTCACTATGGCAGCTGCATTTCATGATTGGCATGATCATTACTGGTGCGGGCATCTGTGTTCTTAGCAACTCAACGTCCACTCGGAGCTTACAAGTATCTTTTCCCTTGTGTGCTTTGTTAGGAAAAAAGAGAAATGTGCGGACAATAGCTAATACTAGATAATGTAGCAGAATGTTACTAATGTTAAGCATTACCCCCTTGTTTAGTTGAACACCTGTAAGTCTAGGACATCACATCATTTACCAATTTTCTAGAGCAAACTCAATATATGTAACATGGCAAATCCCTTCATTCGCAAAGCAATCTTTTGCGCCATTAATTGGAGCTTGTGACTGTCCACTCTTTGGTAAAGTCATTATGGCAACGACGCATGAAGTTGCTTGTGGAGAAACAGTTTTTTCACCGGCAATGCGTGCAAAGTAGGTCTCTCTATTATTATTATTATTTTTTTGGCTCTCTTTTCTTGTTCTGTACAAATTGTGCTAAAGCGGGGAAATTCCAAGTGGGACTTATATGATCTGTTGATATACAAGAACTTACAAGAACTTGCGAGGAAGTTACCGAATGGTGTAGAGATAATATGCAGGCCAAGAAAAGGACAAAGCCTGAGGAGGGGAGGGGGTCATGTGATGGATTGAGATTGGGTCTTTGGAGATGGGCCACTTGTTGGTGTCTGCTTCTGCTTAGCCCCTTCGGATTGCAGCCATTAAAATTATGTGACCCACGTCGACTGTTTCGCAGAGGCCACATCCCATCCATTTCTCAGTCAGATTACGACTTACAAATCAATCACTCACCATAATTTTTTTCCTCTTCAAGGGCGATTAAAACATTCAACTGAACTCTAAGACACCCGCCGCACAGATTGGTACCTTCCAACTACTCCTCAATAATCTTGCCTAGAACCGAATCGGCTCCCAAAAATATCTCATGCTGATCGTTGGTTACTCTGCCCAAGCGGACGGGCTTCCCTAACTTTGGTTTCCTCATAGTAGTACATGTGCCTATTCATAAAGCACAACCCGACGAGTGAAACGGTGGAGGTGCGGTCGAAAACCTACGGCGATTTGTACGAGGACGAACCCAACAAAAAGCTGAAATTAGGGAACCGGATGAAAGAAGGGCGAAGAAGTGGCGCCATCCTCATCTGGTTTTCCACGCTATAATCAAAACTTATATTAAAAAAATAAAATAAAATGCAGTTCTGAATTAGGAGCCGAGAAGACGTGTGAAATCGCAGGAAGTTTCGGGAGCGCAACGTTTATCACACGCGTGGAATTTGGAACAAGGCCACGAACGAAAGATCGGAGATCGTACGTATCACCTGTTACGTGTGCCCCTTCTGCACCACCTGCCGTTGCTTCCTCACGACTTTTTCGCTTTGCGTCAAGTCCTGTCCTTTTTCCCCAGTCGCCACCTGTCCCCCCTCTCTCTCTCTCTCTCTCTCTCGTTTTCACACTTGTTCTCCCCCTCCAACCACCAAAAAAAAAAAAAAAAAACTCTGCGCTTCCCTCTCCATTCGTTCGAATTCTAAGGGAATCGACTTTACTGAAACTTCCCTCCATGCCCGTTCGTAACTAAAATTCAACCGGGCAAAAATATCGAGTGCCGCGTCAACTGGTCCAGATCGATTGCTAGTGTTTGGTGACCGGGTGGCTCAAACCTAATAGTCAAAGTCCAGTATATCACCCGACCTACAAGTAATTACAACTCCCTTTGGAGGGGAGTGGAATTCATTTTAGGATTATTATTATTATTATCATTATTATTCCGTATAATCTCATTGAAATCGGCGTCCTACCCTCTTTATCTATGAGAATTAGATATTGTTAATGTACATGTGATTTTTTTCGGCCAAAAATCTTAAAAAGCCGAGTGTGACGTCAGCCGCGGCTCATGAAATTTCGTTTCACCCACCCATAAAACTTTACGGGGCTTCCGTCGGCTTTGACTGTCGCGTTGTTTACGTGTGATGGATATTTCCGGGGGGGGAAATATTAATTTTTTTGGTGCCGCCTGACGAATGCTGTCCAGAAGAACAGCTCGAGAAGACAGGTGGACGGCTGCTGTCGAATTTCACGTGGGCGATTCAGGAGAGAGCATATACCATTTCTATGCCCGCGTCCTCTCCACCTTCCTCAAAAACAAAACTCCCTTCCGTCCGTCCATCATCGCAAATTTCTGTCTGATCATTAGAAGCAGCACACGCCCAAATTCGGACGCCGCCTGCGTTGCCTAGTGATCGAATCCATTCTTCTCGAAGGGCTCTGCCCTTCCCATCTGTGAATTCGTCTGAATAGAGCCACGAGGGGGTTCGATCTCTGGCAGGAAAATCTAATGCCAGAGATCGAACGACAACAAGAACAACACCACCACCATCATCATCATCATCATGAGGACGCCCTCTTCGGCAAGTACGAGGTCGGGAGGCTGCTGGGTTGCGGCGCCTTCGCCAAGGTGTACCACGCGCGCAACCTCCAGACGGGGCAGAGCGTGGCGCTCAAGGTCATCCACAAGAAGAAGCTCTCCTCCTCCAACTCCGCCACCCTAATGTCCAACATCAAGCGCGAGATCTCCATCCTCCGCCGCCTCCGCCACCCGTACATCGTCTCCCTCTACGAGGTCCTCGCCACCCGTTCCAAGATCTACGTCGTCATGGAGTTCGCCAAGGGCGGCGAGCTCTTCTCCAAGGTCTCCAAGGGCCGCCTCTCCGAGGACGTCTCCCGCCGCTACTTCCAGCAGCTGATCTCCGCCCTCGGCTACTGCCACGCCCGCGGCGTCTTCCACCGCGACCTCAAGCCCGAGAACCTCCTCCTCGACGACAACGGCGACCTCAAGGTGACCGACTTCGGCCTCAGCGCCGTCACCGACCAGATCCGGTCCGACGGCCTCCTCCACACGCTCTGCGGCACCCCCGCCTACGTGGCTCCGGAGATCCTGGGGAAGAAGGGCTACGACGGCGCCAAGGTGGACGTGTGGTCGTGCGGGGTCATCCTGTTCGTCATGACCGCTGGGTACCTGCCGTTCAACGACCCGAACCTGATGGCCATGTACAGGAAGATCTACAAGGGCGAATTCCGGTGCCCCAAGTGGATGTCGGCCGACCTCAAGCGCTTCCTCCGCCGCCTCCTGGACACCAACCCGGACACCAGGATCACCATCCACGAGATCCTCACGGACCCCTGGTTCCGGAAAGGCTACAAGGAGGTCGACCTGTTCGCGGAGGCCTCCGGCAGCAAACCGGACGGTTTTAAGGAGATGGTAGGGCAGGGGGATAGCAAGAGCGAGCTAAACGCGTTCGACATAATATCCTTCTCGGCGGGGCTAAACTTGTCGGGATTGTTCGACGACGCGTACGACGCGTCGGAAGACGGGGAGACGTTCGTGTCGGAGGAGTCGCCGGAGGAGCTGATGGAGAGGGTCGAGGGATTCGCAAAGGAAGAGAAGCTGAGGGTGAGGAGGAAAAAGGAATGGGGGTTGGAAGTGGAAGGAAGAGAGGGCAATCTGGTGATGGTGGCGGAGGTGAACAGGTTGACGGAGAAGTTGGTGGTGATGGAGGTGAGACGAGGAGGGGGAGATGCTGGGGTCTACAGGGAGATCTGGAAGACCAAGCTCAGGCCTCGCCTCGTTCGCAACTGAAATCGACGCCGCATTCCGTCGACCCAAGACTTGATTTTCCGGGCGGTCTCAACATGCCGGGGCTCGAGATTACAGTTTGCAGAAATGAATTAGCCATTGTCAAATTATTTGTGTGCCTACTTGTTCGCATACACGTTAATGAAAAATAAAAGCTTTTTGGGTGGATGTATGTGTGAGTGCTATATATTCCTGAGTTTCCAGGAGTGTTGTACATTACAGAGATTTTCTAACATAGTAGCCGTATAATTTGCATGATGATGCACTCTGTAAATACAAATCTGTACCCAATACGCCGGAGAGAGAGAGAGAGAGAGGGCAACAAGGAATTAGCGGCAAATCAAAATGTTCCGACCAAGTCAACTTGTCGTTAACGTCATACTCCCAGAACGAGTGAGTGATTGTTGCAGGTCGCGTTGTTTGCTTCTTCTGTAGGTCCGTGAAGTCGTGTAAAGGAGGAGAGAGGGGAGAGAAGGAGGGAGCTGTTGTAAACGGAAGATTTTCTGGAAATCATTTTTGTTTCCCGAGTAGAGAGAGAGAGGAAGAACGGGCCCCATAATTTGGCTGGACCAGTTGTCGATGATGTGGGATGGACCCACACGGGGTGATTCCTTATTAGATCTGACGGCGCAGAAGCAGCTTGGGGCACCGCCACCGGCGAGTCGTGCGCCATGAAAAAGTAGGGGTTTTTTTATTATAACATATGCAGGAGCAGGAGGAGAGCCTGAGACCTTTCGCAACCAGCCCAACCGCCGCACCTGACCTCCGCGTAATTCGTCCCCTCTGTTTTTTCTCTCCAGAGCAGGGTGGGGTTAACATGACCGGTTTAACCATCGCTTCCTTCTTCAATCATTCCCTTTTATCATAAATCCATAGAACTCCAAAGCTTCATGATGTGTGCATTCCCTCGAGAACGACTATGTACACATGATGTGTGCTAAATCGAATACGCAACGTAGATATAACGAGTTCCACCGGCAAGATTGGCATGCCTTTGAGGCTTCAAACTGCAGTTTTGGATGCATCCACTTCGCTTTTGTTTTTTTATTTTATTTTATGAGTGAGTGGTCCTCCCGTTCCTTTTCCTCTTTGATAGTGATTTAGTGGAAATATTCAAAGTCTTAGCCACTACTCTGCTTTGTCTCACTCCTCCTGTTTATGGTGTCGGTCACGTTTTTGCAATGCCTCAGGCACTGTGAAACCAGTCCTTCCACATTCGCTATTTAAACTCCATTTTGTGAAAAATATGTTCTTGAATTTTTTTTTCTCATTTTTCAAGTTTGATTTATTTATAAAAATAAATTAACGGAAAATATAGTCAACGGAAAACTTATATTTAAATTCAGAAAAATGATTTCCTTTTTAAAACATTGAAAAATATCTTCCAATACATGATTATTTATCAATGTTTGAACCCAAAACTCCATACTTAAGCATGAATACTCAACGCCATTTCCCCATGTTCAAAATAAGGTCTCCGGTGCCTGGATTTGGATCCATCGAGGTAAGGCTTGAAGCCTTGGTGCCCACGCCCAATGCCTCGACACCCAAGTTGAGGTCCTTAAAGGCCGTGCTCAGATCCCTAATGTTCAAGCTCTAGTTTTTGGCACCTAGACCCAAGTCCACAAAGCCCATGCATGGGTCCTGCTTGGACTCAGGACCTTGATTAATGAAACGTTCGTTCTTATGAATATATATATATATATATATATATTTAAATTGAATCTTCAATTCTTTAATTGTTTTTTTTTCTTTTCTTTTGTTCTTTTTTTTCCTTCTTCCTCAACTGACGATTGGGCGCAAGTGAAAGACGAGCTTGTCTAAGGTTGACATCGCTCTCAATTAAGGCTCGAGCTTGCTAGATTCTAATGAGGTCGAAACTCGCTAGCCTTAGGCGAACTCGTGCCTTGCCTATGGTTGCTCACCGACTATCACCATTGGTCGATGATCAGTCGAGGAAAAAGGTAAAGAAAAAAATACAAAATAATTAAAATTTGAATTTTTTGGGGTTTTTTTTTTGTTGAGAAAATCAAATCAAAATTTTCATATCAAATGACTGAAAATATTTTATAATTTATTCTCATGTGTTAGCGAAATATTGGAAAGTGTTGTCATTTTCCCAAAAAAGAAGAAGGACTTATTAGAAAATATATTCTAGAAATGTCACATTTTTCGTAAAATAAATGAGTCTTAAATTAATGCAAAATCTGACCAATTTAAATATTTACCCCAATTTTGGAAAATTTGCGAGGGAATGCTTTGGGTATATTGCCTATATCTATTTTAATGATGCCAAATTGTGTTGGAATTGGACCTCACCAAAAAAAATGGCTCAATTGCTTTAAACAATAGCAATTTTAGATCCGATCTCGATTCTAATATGTACTTTATTTTTATAGCATAAAAAGCACCGACTTATAGTCATGGCCTTGTTCTATCCCAATAAAAAAGCACCCAATTTTGATTATGTCCCAATTCTTGCCCTTTATTTTGTCTAATAAAAAACACTTGTATTCAATTGGTACCCAAATTTGACCCTATAATATTTCCATTCACCGATGCCGTTAAAGATTCGACATGTCATTTCACATATACATTTCTCTCTCTCTCTCTCTCTCGACTTGACATAAATTGGATTTGGGTACTGATTGAAAGTTAGTACATTTTTTATGAGATAAACATTTTGAGTCATAATAGAGACCCAAAAAAAAAAAGTTTCGCCTAGAACTGTGATTCAACCTAAAATTATTGCTTCTTTATGAAATGAAAAAATTTCATATTAGAATTGAGATCCAACTTAAAATTGATGCTTCCAAGGGAATTTAGGCTATAAAAATTAAAATAGAGTACTGTAGCCTGCGCATATTACTCGCACGTGATTGATTTCATGGAATCTCGGGTTTAGGCTGCTCTAGCTCCTTGAAATGGTCCATCAGGTTAATGGAACTCTTTATGGGCCTGGGTTCTACCATCTATGCATGGGACGAGCCATGTAGAAGTGGCGAGTTGGTGAGATGAGATCGAGATTGCTCCTGCTTTGGGCATTGCAATCTCTCGATTTGGTAAATGGTCCAAGCCCACAATTCCCATGAATTGGCAAAGTAGGGGATTCACGTTATCGTGAATGAAAATCGGACCCTTCAACATCCGGAGGGGCGATCCAGGCAATGGGCCAATGCATCCGAGACAATTAACGATTCACGCACCCCACCCAACCACACTCCCTTTTCTTTTCTAAGCATAAATATTTTGCGCGTTACCAGTTTGCTTGCGCCGGTAAAAGAAGAGTTGTCAATCGACCGACTGTGCCATGAACCCGTCGTATTCCTCACTTGTTAATGATATCCGTCCGACTGTTTAAAGTTAAATCGTGTCTGAACACGATATACATATGTCGATAAAAGAAAGCGACATGTCGAAATGTAAACTCTCCAGTCCCACAACCTGTCTTCGACTCTTCAAGTGGCAGTTAGAAATTACGTTGGACACACGCTGATATCTTTACATCCCAAAGGAAACACAAGAAATGCTGATTCGACGATTGGTTCAGCGAGACGGAAACGGCCATATGCAGAAGAATCGGTAAATGTGGGTTAACATATGGCATGAAAAGTACCTTTTGCTGGCTTGGGTAATTGATTTAGTGGAGAGAGGAAAGCGTGCATTTTATTAAAGAGACCGACCCGTTCCACTACTAATAAGCTGAAACCGAAAGCTTAACCACTCTTAAATCCACATCAGCATAATCAGCACTCGACAACCCCCTCTCTATCCCTCCCCCCCCGGGTGTCTCTGTATGTATAAAAGTGGAAGGGACGCATTCTCATGAGTAGGAATGCTTGATGTTTATTTAAGGGTTGGCTGTTGACAGAGTTGAGGAGGAAGCTGTGGTACTCTTGAGAATGGAGGCAAGCATAACGAAAAGCAGGTCCGATCTAAGTCGGAAAACGCAGTGGATGAAGCCTCCTCCTCCTCCTACTCCTCCTCATCACCTCGACGCCAAAACACTCTCTTCCAGGCGACTCAGCACCAGCAGCATTACCCTTAGCAGGTACCTCAATCCCAGTGATCTCGGCAATGACTTTGGGGACGACGACGACGACGGCGTTCAGCAACTTTACAGCCGTGGAGGGACAACTGCGTCGGTTCCCTTCACCTGGGAATCGCAGCCTGGCACTCCCAAGGTCCGATTCTGCGACGATGTTGTGCCTCCGCTCACGCCTCCGCCTTCTTACTTCTACGTCCCCGCCCGGGATACTATTAATAGAAAGCAGCAGCGACGTAAGACGAAATTCCTCACCACCCTCCTCCCCAAATTGAGGTCATCGGCTTCGTCATCACCCGCGTCCTCCTCTTACTCCTCCTCCTCCTCCTCCTCCTCCTCCTCCTCCTACTCCTTGTGGTCGTCGGTGCCGCCTTCTCCAGCCGTGGGTGGACGTGCTCGGACGTCCGCTTCCAGACTGTCATTGCCTACCAGAGTGGGAAAATGGGAAGAGAAGGAGCTTGAGGATCATGTTCCAGCTCTGTGCTTCGGCTTTGGTCGTCGGGACACTAATGCCAGGCCTCGCGGTTGTTACTTGGCCATGATTAGGGTACTGCGTGGCAATTTCCCTTGATTTTCTCTTTTCTTCTTATGTGTAGATGGATTCATGTGTGCCGAATGGACTAATGTCATCAGTTGTTCGTTAAGAGGTTCCTATGTATATTTACTTTCCAAGATTTCATCCATCCTCTATCAGTAGAATTTGCAATTCTTCCATTTCATGCATGATTTCACTCGAGCAAAATAGAGGAAATAGAGTTCCAACCTAACAAGAGTACCAATTAGGCTTGCCTAATAAGGGAAAACTTCGGTACTAACTACACGCATCACCAAAAACGGTAAAATGTTCACAAATTTAAAAACTTCTTATTTTGAATATTGATTAACCCTCGTCCCTAAACATGAGACTCTAACTAGGGACGAGTGCTAAAATTTGTCTTTCGGCCACATTGGTATCATTCATCAAGTTCCTTCAACATCTTCCATATCATAAACCATCTTTCATGCCTGAAAACCATCTAATGATACTTAGTGAGACAAGACAAAGATCATTTCATTAGAAAGCTTCAAGAATCAAAATAGACCCAGAAATGGCGTTGGTGTTGGCATAGGAGGCCACTGGACCGTCATAGAAATTCAACCATTTTCGTGCATCATAGCATTGGCTTTCCAAAGTAAACGGGTGAATCGCGATTAATGTAAATTATAATGACGGTGACAATAACCAATGGAGCAACGGGAGTAAAGATTATTATAATGGATTCTTTTTCCTCGAAACATACCCTTGACATGGAAACGTGTTGGACTCCTTCAAAGATCAAAAACCCAAACAAAAAAGAAAAAAAGAAGGGAAATTCATCTCGACGTCACCTTCTTCTCTAAGAAACAAAAGAGCACATCAATTTCAGCTTCCCCCTCGCTTCCACATTTCTAAGTCTGTATCCACCTATATGACGATACATGTAAAAAGATAAAGAGGAACACTTGAAAAATCACAGCGTGTGATCATGATGATATCACCTCAACAGCATAAAATAACAGGAGTCACGATGGGCGGAGCAGATGGAACATCAAGAAAACAAAGTCAACTTAGGGGCTTAAGTAAGATTCAGTAAATTAATAGGAAGTTGGGGGTTTCTTAGACGAGGTCAACATGATGGGCGATGCAATCTCTGCTCAGCTAGAAATATATGGGAACTGCATAATTACGTGATCATGTGGGGGTGCTCTGTAGTTATAGGAACTAACGAAGTGGGAGCGAAGTGGATCTGGGTCGTGTTCGATCAGTCGTCGCCATTAATCAATTTGAGGGAGACGGACTGGGGCAAAAGGAATCTGAGGGCGCTGCACCTTGTCTTCGCTCACGTGAACTCCATCGCAAAGCCGGACAAAAAGACCTAAAGAGTATGTGGAGTGGAAGCTTCTCATTTGATGCATCGACCAACCTTTTTTTTTAATACCTTGCGGCACGCAATTTCCTTCATTAAAGCGTCTGATTGGGAAAATTTATTAAACTAAGACTAATTAATCGTGTACATGTGACCACATGGAGTGCTAACTTTTCTTGAATCGGTAAAGCCAGTGGACTTTGGAGGCTGACTATAACCCGTCCCTTCTTTTCCTCAAGTTTGTCGCCGTAAAGCGATGTATCTTTTGCCTTTGTGGCCTTTCGGTCGACCCAACGACAAATAATTACATTTGTCACCTTAGGATCGATCGAACGCAACCAATTTTTACGTTTGCCGGCTTAGATCATACCTTAAGGACAGAATCAAAGTTTTGCGCTGTAACTCAAACTTAAGCAACCTTAAATTCGTACTTTGTTGTCGTTGATTCAATTAAATGTGAGACAAATTTGAACCTATTGGGACAAATATGAAATTTTGTTACCTTAGGTTTGACCTAGATTGATAAAATCATAGCAATAAAGTAATGTTTCTATCATCTTTTTATCCTTTGGATGAATGAGGTGACCAAAGGAAGTTTCATCGCCACGGATGGCAATTGCAAGGGATAAACTATTCAATTTTCACGTTACGGTACACACCTAAGGCGACGAAGTTGAATTTTTTTCTTGTCTTTGGTCTGACTGGCGATGAAAATTTTCATTAAAACAAGACAAATAGTAGAATCAAAAGGTGTAATTAGCATAAGTAAGAATAAATGGTGTTTGTCATTATCACACAAATGTTTCATGCTAACACATAAATTGCAAACGAAAATTGAGTACTTATTTCTACTCTGTTAACTAATATAAATATGTGGTATCACTATTGAAATGTAAATATGCTAAAGTGTGATGGATACATGACAAGTGTAATTATTAGATACAATTTAATTATAGATATAATCGAAATTAAGCTAGGATAACAAATATTTTGTATGATAGGATATGACAGGTTGTTTAGAAACCAATAGCAATCAATTGCATTAACTTTTTGTTGATTGATTTGAAGTTCTTTTCACTATGCAAGTCGATTAAGAGGTTGAAACATTTCTTTACACTGCCTAATAGGTTAGGAGTTATCATGTTTCTATTTTTCTATATATGCATCTAACATCAACTTCGTTATGGCAAGTACATTAAACATGCTTGTCATCAAAGAGAAACATGGCAGCATATTTATTTCAATTGTTTTCAACTAATACCACGCATATGGGATATATCGATAAATGGAATATGAATATTTTATAGTATAATTGATGGCAATAGAAAACTCAGCAGTACAATTGGATCTGTTGCAGTCTAATTATTATTATAGTAGAGTTTATATAGTAAAAAAATTGGGAAATTACCAAGAAAGCTCTAAACTTATTGTACTTATGCTAATTTAGTCTAAACCTTTCAATTTGACCATTTAATCATAAATCTTTTTATCATTTGCCAATGTAGTCTATTAAGCCAATCTTGGTAAAAAACCACTAGTGTGGATAATTTTTTGAACTTCTTTTAAAAATTATGAATTTCTTTTTTCCCTTTTCTTTTTGCCATTGACTTGTTGCCAACCATGGGAGATTGTTGATGCGGGCAAGGCCACTCTAGCTTAGACGAGGGTTGGGTGAACGCTAGCAAGGGCCCCCTTTTCTTAGATCTGGCGGGGAGGTCCCTGGAGGCGAGGCCAATCGTTGCTTGTGGCTGGTGATTGGCTTTTGGCCACTAGCCAAAAGAAAAGGGAAAAACAAAGAAATACAAAAAAATTGCAAAAATTGTCCACATCATTGTTAGGCACGCCACTTAGCATGACTAATATTCACATTAGCGATCTTTGATAAAAATTGATTATATGGACTATATTGAGAAACTATCAAAATACATTAAGTTGGCCAAATTAAAATGTTTATGATCGAATTGGTGCAAATATTATAGATTTAGGACCTTTTTTGTAATTGCTCCAAAGAAAAATTAAATGTCAATCTCCAAAAGATTAAAATAATGCTAAATATGCAAAAGTCGCGCCACAAGTCCTTTATCTACTCAAGATGTCGGCTCCGTTCATATTCACTCTCCTGCATCTCATCCTAGTCGTCAGCTGTGACCTATGGCAGATGGATTTAACAAAAGTTTAGGGACTATTTCTGTGCCCCTCGCCGAACATCTGCTCTATTAGTTTGAATGCATATGAACTCGACGCACCAACGTTATCGTCTTCCTTATTCTAATGACTACTTAAACTTGATGGACTCCCGGGGCAACACGACTAAGCTAACTCAACTCCATTTAAGTTTGAAATCGAACCAGGTTTGGTCAGTCCCCAAAGATCCCAACAGGCTAGACGATTTCACACTTGCGTCTCGGGCCTATACTTTATGTTGCCTGGAAAAGAAGAGAGTACTTTACAAATGGACCGGTGATGCTGGTCATTTTCCTTTAGTTCCTGTTTCCTCCGTCCCAGTTTGAATAAGAAAGGTTGGCTGCAGAGGTGCAATCTGAGATACGTTAGAGCGTGGATTTGCCTACAAATGACAAATACTATGACTTTGGTTGCGAAGGCTCAGGTACTTACATTCACTGTTAGATAATTGAGAATCCACCTTCGGGTTGGTACAGCGTACATACACACTGGCCCGTGTAGAATTATTAAGTATGTCTACAAGTTAGGGTTTACACATGGCCGCCATGGCCTTGACATCAATTATGTACATGTGGGAGGTGAAGTCGGAGCGTTTTACAAGCCACCGAATCCGGGTCAAACAAGGAAGAAGTGATGGCTCCATTTGTCTTAATATTTAAGTTAAAAAAAATTCGTTATTACATTGACAGCAAGAGAGAGGAGATGCTTTCAAACACACCCTTGTTTAGGTTTATATCATTTTTCTTTACCTACTTTTGATGCTTGCACTCCATGAAAGTGGACAGTCCACACTACAATTACTTGTAAAGTTCCTACATCGAGGCTTCCTTATAATGTCTGCAAAGCTCTGTTTTCTCGATGCATCTGAACTCTCTTGTTGGATAACTGAGAGGAAAGCTTACATAGAGTTTGGTCAGATGACAAAGCTTGCCATGCTATAGATTTAAACTCATGTATGGTTTCTTATCATGTCAATGATTTGCAAGTGTTGCTAGCTAACTTCATGGCCTTCAAAAGAGATGTTGATTTTATCGTCCTTCCTTCTCTCCCTCTTGGCCAAGAAAATCTTTGTAGCGTGAGGACCTTTAACCTTGAGCCCTTCCTTTTTTCTTTTGTTATAAACTTTTTTAGATGGGAGAGATCCCATTCGCACATGATCACGTTTGATGATGGCCACTATCGCCGGAACACAGATTTAAAATAAAAAGAAAAGGGGAAGCGATCGATGCAGCTATAAATATATATACCTGATTGAAAGCACATAGGAAAATAAAGAGGAGTCGAGTCGATTGGATCCCAAAGTCAATTGGCCTCGAAGGTAGACGGGAGCAAGGCACCGCCCGAAGCTCCCTCTTTTGCCCCTTAAAATTAGACCCAAAATGCAAAAACTCGTAGGGAAGAGAGACTATCGCATTTGTACGCACGTACGAGCATCTACATAGTCGATTGATAAATGCTGCCTAAATACCATAAGTTTCCCAATCGTTTCCTAACCTAATGTTCAACACATGAACACCAATGCCCCTGTAATGTGGTCACGTAATCATGTTCTCTTTTTTCCAAGTTTTCTGTCATAAAAATAGCCATCCGTTGACCTCGCTCACTTTTGCCTTTAAAGCACTCCTTCCCCTCATCCCTTTCTTCTTTTTCCCTTTACCCTTTTGATCTTCTCTCCATAGCCCTGTCTGCATAAAGAAGCGCCGTTGGAGAATGCATGCCTGAATGTCCAGAGACCGGTACCGTCCAAATGATGTCGATCTAAACATGTGGGCGGATTCTGTCTTTTTCTTCCTTTCGTTACTTTCTTTTACCCCTTTTCACAGGACTGATTTGTGTGATGATGGGGGTGGGAGGTGCTAGGGAAAGATTGGATGAGATAGCAAAGAAGATCAAGAGAGAGAAGGATGCAACTTATGGTGATGAAATGGGAAGAAGGCACATGATGTTGAGCCTAAGCAGAACCGGAACGCTCAACACGATAACGCCGTGCGCGGCGTGCAAGCTTTTGAGGAGGCGATGTGCCGAAGAGTGCCCTTTCTCCCCTTATTTCTCTCCACACGAGCCTCAGAAATTCGCCGCTGTTCACAGAGTCTTCGGTGCAAGCAACGTCTCCAAGATGCTCACGGTGGGCCACAGCTTCCTCTTTCTCTACTACTGCTAATAGTCCGATGCTACCTATCTATACCTTCATGTCAATCTTTCCATTCTCGATCACTGAACATAAACGCACATATGATCTGGGATTGTCTATAGGAGGTACCGGAGAGCCAAAGAGCTGATACCGCCAACAGTTTGGTGTACGAGGCAAATCTGAGGCTGAGAGACCCAGTGTACGGATGCATGGGTGCAATCTCGGCTTTGCAACAGCAGATCCAGACTCTGCAGGCTCAACTCAACGCTGTAAGAAATGAGATACTGAGATTCAAATACAGAGAAGCCGTCACTACAAATCACGTACAATCCAATGTTGTCGTTCCTCATTCTAGAACTGCTCTTAATCCTACTGCTGCTTTGGCTGTTTCCGTTGTTCCTCCTCCAACCCTTTCTTCGTCTTCTTCCACTGCCGCACCTCCCGACCCCTCTCCTCCTCCTCTGCCGCCACCCCCGTCTTTAGTCGTGCCCTCATCTTCTTCCTCCTCCTCTTCCACTTCTTCTTTATTCACTACCCCAACCAGCACCACCACCTATAGCTCCATCTCTAGCGAAACTAATACTGTCCATTACTTCGAAACGATCTGATCTTAGAACCCTTCTTTTTTTTTTTCGCTTTTATCACTCTTAGTATCCATACAGAAGCTATTGTACTAGACCATTTGACTTGCGCCTGTTTTCATTAGACACAAGGTTTTGCACCCGTTCTCATTAGGCACAAGGTTGAGAAGAGCCACTTCATCTTAGAGAAGCTATTGTACTAGACTAGTTGACTTTGCGGCTCCTGTATTGTGATCTGATCTAGATTCCCGAGTAACTTCAATCTCTTGTTCTATGATTTGATCATGTCAAGCATTATTTCAGCACAATGGATCATGCAATGATGATCATATTCTTATGCTGACTTTTCTCCCACGTCTTATTAAGTTTACAGATTGTTAAGTTCATGAGCAATAATAGAGAGGTTCGGAGACATATATACCGATTACAATTTGCACATATTCTCACGTATGTTTCAAGACCTTTACAAATCATGTGGGTCACGGAAAAAGTGAGCTGCAAGTTGTTCGTTAAGCTAGCTCAAGGGGCACTTGAGGAATTGCTCACATTTCAATTCTGTCCCTTCGAGTGAGCATCCAATGACCGTGATTCACTTTTCTTTTGAGGGTGCGACTCAGCTCGATTGCAAGTCTTTGGACCTATAGTCACATAAAAGAAAGAAAAGCTAATGATGCTGACATTCATTGGGAAATTGCATGATGATCATTTTGCGTGTGGAATGTACTTGCCTCCCTAACTGAAATTGGGGGGGACATGGGTAACGATAGCTTCTTTTGGGGCTTAATTCTGGATTTCTTTCAAAATACTATGCTGTTCATCTAGTCAAGCAAATCATGGAGTACGGAAGTATATCATCGATTTCATTATATGTTTCACGAAAAATATCCTGATGACCTTTCAAGCTTCGTGAGGGTCATGGTGGCTCATCGGGCACCATCGGAGCCTGCCCAAATGTCAAAAGGGCTAGAATAGTCGGGCTTACAGACGAAAGTTGGAGGACCCAACACTAAACATGAGTAGGCCTGCCTGCGCAAACTTAAGGTTCGGTTTAGGTACTTATGTTATGCAAGTTTTCATGTAAATGGGGGCCTTGACTGTGGTCTTACCAGGGTCGGGCCTGGTGCTTGTTCGGCTGTTTCATTGAGGAGGAACTTTTAGTTTCTTCTAATTCAATTATGACTCGATTTGAGATCTGGCTTTATATAATAGTGAACATCTCGAACATCTTTTAAATGCCATGATCTTTTCAGGCCATTCAAATTGATTGGCAGTTTTTCTTATTGTTGTAAAGTTTGAGATAAATTTTCGTCAATTTCGGTGAGAAATTGGATAAGTAACCCTTAAAGGCAAACAGGCATTTGTACGGTGACATTGTTGTTGGTGCTTATATAAATCAAACTGGTCAATCGTAGAAAAATGGCATTTACTCTGGGTGTATAAGGACAAAAGTTGAATTGTTCAATGTTTTATTTCCTCTGAGAAATCTCAAATGCAGACTACTAGCTACAGAAATCAACGTAACACTTGTTCGACAACAAAATACTTCCCCCAATCCGTTTGGTTGGGGGCATTCGCCTTGCATATGGTCAATCCTGGTTTTGACTAAATATTAGAGAGAATAAATAAACCTCATCTTTTCCACAATCCCGAGTGGTGAGACGAGGTGTAGAGACTCTAATTGATCTTGCTACAGATCTTCCGAATTTCGCCTTTGGAACCCGTGAGGGGTTTGATGTCACCCATCTTGATCATGGCGGAAGCAAAATCAGAGTTGAAGGTCTTGGGGTTGTTGGAGTACGTCTTGACGAGAGAGTCAGTGGTTCCCCCATTGAAGAGCTCCTGGTCCGAGTGAAGAAGGCCCTTGTTGCTGAGCAGGTTCTTGAAGTAGGCGTTGTCGAAGGCGGTGGGGGATTGGAGGTCGAGAGGAGACAGGTTGTTGTCCCCAGACCCAGCGGTGCGGGGGCACTTGCCCTGCCTAGTCTTGCTAAAGGAGCTGTCGATGTTGCTGTCGTTGTATATGCGAGGTCTGAAGCTTATGCACCTTGCCTGACCTATGGTGTGAGACCCTGCAATGCACGCCCATGCACGACCCATGAGCAACCTAGCAACTGAGCGAGGCCAGGGACTGCAATATTAAACACGTACCAGACAAGGCAACCATGTCCCTGGTGGAGAGGCCTTGAGCTTTGAATCTAGAGATGAGGTTGGAGAGCGTTGAAGTTGGAGGGGGAATGACTCCGCTGTTGGCGCGTGACAAACTCGCGGTCCTTGCGTCTCTTCTTCCCAGTTTCACTTCCCAACTTGGCCCGCCCAGCTTCAAATATCACATCACCATCAATTGATAATAACAGCAATTTAGGGGCTCAGACTAAATGAACAACTAGCCATATCAATTTCAATACATACTAGCACGACCGAGTCGCGAGCAGCAATGGCCACAATGTCTGCACAAGAGACCACACCTGGACAGGCGGACTCCACCTTGGACTTGATCTGGTCGATGACGTTGTATCCTCTTACTGAATTCTGATTTGGGCCGGCCGTCTTCTCCCCTTGGAACGAGGATGTGTCATCCAGGAGTATCGAGCCGTCGCACCCCTATTTTTGGTCGATGCAAAACTAACCATGTCAAACCATGCATGTCTTTGAACATGACAGATTCATCGATAATCCACTAAAAAGTTAGTGATTCCCCCTAGAGAAGTTCACACGTATTAAACATTGAACGGCTGATAAAGCCTTATGCATTGTAGTGGACTCTGAGTCACTTAATTTTCAAATCATCTTAAGTAACTCTATATGCGTAGATCAGTTTGCATGAATGCCATCACATTATTTTTCAATGTCCAAATCGGCCTTTTTTTTTTATTCAAAAAGAAAGAAAGCCAGTGTATTCATAGAAATGGTCATAGACAACCTTTATAGTGGAATTATTATGCATGCTCTTTTGCATCGTTTACAACATAAGACTCGGGTTTTTAATGGTAAAAATGGCTGTGGCCGGGAAGTATATGTAGGGAACAGGTAGAAATTTGGGAAAAAGGGAGGGAGGAAGGAAAGATTACATTGACGAAGCAATCATGAAAGAAGAGGCGAAGTAGAGAAGCACCCATGCGGCGCTCTTTCGACACCGCGGACTGGACAACAGATTTCGCCGTGCTCAAAACGTTGGGGCAACTTTTGGAGTAGAAGTTTGTAGAGAGTTGTGCGGAGGCACTGCCCCACCCGAGCGTGGTTACAAAAGCCATGGCGACAATTACCCAAATCGGATGTCGACTAGCCATTCTGTAGTGAAGGTGTCAAACGGATAAGAAGGTTAACTTCTGCATGGGAGATGGTACGGGCTTTATAGACATCTCGTCAACAAGAAGTTTGGTTGGAGGCAGGTTCACCTAATCTCTCGGACCAGCTATGCATGGCTTGAAAATTCCACGTTATAGAAAAATACAATGTGTTGAAAACGAGGGGGTTCTAGATTTTGATTGAATTTGACCGATGATGGAAACGTGAAATGAAGCAAATACAAGATTCTTGATTTTTCGAAATCCAGGGCCCCAAGGGCTTCAAAATGTCAAAAAGGTGTAGGGCCATCCCACGTCCATAAACCCTTTGCGAATTGCATGCATGCACGCCTTTCCTGAGGGCAGTTTCTTCCACTGTACTGTTGGCCGTTTTGGTGGTGATCGCCGCCATGCTCGCTACCATACGTGACCATCTACACTTCTCTTGTTGGGAAGCGTCGCAATCTCTCGGGGGTTCAGTGAAGACATCGACATTTTGTCCTCTTTTGAATAAACTGAACTTTGATACTAATTTAGTGTTAGAACCCTTTTTCCATTAATTTTTTTTATTACGAGCATGTTTTTGTTAACGTAATTTCCCTATTATCTGAAAGACAAACTTCAGTTGGAATCCACAAATGCCCCTATGCTAGAATCAGTTTGCCAAGGAAACACTATCATAGCTGTTTCTCATTACTATGGAGAAAAATCATTTTATCAACCAGTGTGTACCCCGACCCCTTAAACTTGGACACTAGTTAACACTCATCACAGGTCAGGACCACCATCGTTGTCATTGGTGCACGACTATTCTTTATCAAATGATGTCTTCCTCCATTATTGACTGGAGGGAAACTGCCTCCAACAAATGTTTTGTTTAATGGAATATCATCCATATATTTATTTTCAGCTTATCTTATTTACGAGATCCAACTTGTGACTCACCAATTTGAAGACCTTTCTGTACTCCCATCTTGGCCGCCAAGAACCATTGAATTGACCACTGCTGTTCTTTTTTTCCTTGTATCTACCCACCATTAGTCAGTACTTTTTCGTTAAAAGTGGTCACTTAATTAGGTAGTTAAACTTGAGTCGTAGAATAACTCACTAAATTCATGGGCCAAGTAAGACGCAAGCCGAGTGGACAGTCAAAACACGAACTTGCTTGTCCTTGGGAGCGTGAGTAGAGGTGTCAAAATGGGTTATTGATCCTAGGGGTGTGCATGGTTCGGGCGGGCGGTTCCTGACCTAGGACTGAAACCGCCCGCTAAGGACCGATTTCGAAAAATTGGAACTAGGATCCATCCATTTATTGCATAGATCCACCCGGGAATTGGCCCGCCGGTCCGGTTTGGTTCCTGGGTGGATCCATGGAACTGGTCTCACAATAATAATAATATAACTGTGGCGATGCATTTGCAATATGTTCGACTATCTCTTCTTTTTTTCGTCCTTGCCAGATTTCGAAGCTCTAGTACTCGCGGTGGACACAGGCTCTTGCTTCTTGGTCCGTCCAGGATGCCTCAGAATTAACTCTGCAACATGAAGCATGAGCTCTTTTCCTACAGAACATCGTTCAAAATTCCTACATCTACACAATAACCATAGATGAGATTTTCCAAGTCTATAACCAGCAACATAACAAGATCTTCTCTTTTTGTAGAATTACAACTTCCTCAAAAAACGAATTATTATGCATGATACTTAGATAACTCGCAACAATACGCACATTTGGCAGAGGCTAAGATAAACTACTTCCACTCTATTATATCCATATGTCGTGACCAAAATTTTTCGGGTTTCAACCACCTAGGGTTTGGCTAATGGATTGTTAAGCCTAGACTTAACTCGGGCTCTCCCAAGCCCATACCAATTCGCGACTTAGGTTCAAGTTCTTAACATGCAAATGATGTTTTAATCAGGAGTCGCCACTAATTTATTTTTTGTGGGTCGATTAAAAACCCAAGTAAAATAATGGGAGATTTATTTTACTTCTACGAACCAGAGACTAAGGGTACGGGGACTTGGTTACACTAGATTTCTCTAATGCCCTTTCGGTACTATTTCTTTTTAATTTTTCAAAATGTTTTTTTTTGCAAACAAACATTTATTTTAACCGAAATTACTATCACGCAAATGTGGTGACCACACGGTGCTCATCCATTATTAAAGCAATCAAATAAATAAATTGCATCACACAAAGCAAGCAATCATTTTTTTTTTGGGTTTTCTTAAAAATTAGAATGATTTTATGAAAATGCATTTTTAAACCAAATGACTTAATCTTATTAATATGCAAATTTTAATTAAATGGGCCTATTATGCAAACTAATTATTATGCACCTCATGACCTAACTTCACTAATTAACAAGTTCTGATTAAATAATCCTATTATGCAAACTAGTTAACATGCACCTAGTATTTTTGCATTTTTTATATTGAAATTCAGAATTCATGAAAACCTTAATTAATCTATCTAAAAATGATAATTTTCTAATTTATTCTAGGGATTAGTTTGACTTAAACCCTATCCTATCTTAGAAAGCTATTTTTTTTTTGGGAAAATGAGATAATTAGAATATGCGAACATTATCTAAAACCCTAAAAAATATTTAGGTTCAACCCTAACTTATTCCTAAAATGCAATCTTAAAAATGCAATCCTAAGAAAATCCTAATTTGTTAAACCTACATGCTTGATTTACTAAACCTATATACTCATGCAGAATTTTGATTTTTTTTTTATCTTATGATTTTTTTAGTTTTTTTTAAGAGATAAGTAATTATTAAATCTAAACTATCAACAAAATCAAGCAAGAAATGATTAAAATAATCGAAAAAATAACCTGTTGTCTCACGGGTCAAATTAACGGTTATTCTAACCATAGTTATCACAGCAGAGAGATCAAAATAATTACAAATCTGATCCGAAGTCTTACGGACCAAATTAAATAATCATTGTGATTTAACAATTAAAATTTCACTCAGAAAGCCCAACAATTAAAATAATTAAAAAAATGATCAAATGTCTCTTGGATCAAATTAATAATTATAATAATTCCAGACAAAATCCCTGCAGATAATGCATACTAAATTCACAAATATTAACATCAAATATTCCAACTTAAATAGATAAAGTAAAAATGAGATAAAATAGAACAAAATAAATAAAAGAAAAAGCTAAACCACCTAAAGAAAGAGGGGCTTGCTGCAGCGTTGATGGGCGCCGGACGGACAGTGGCCGGCGTCGGGTACTGCAGGTCCGTGACGGCAAGGTGGCGCGGGAGGTGCAGGCACGGGCGTCGGGTCGAGCAGCGAGAGGGCTCGCGGGCGTTGCGGGTCGCAGGCTGCTGCACAGCGATGCTCGCGGGTGCTGGTGCGCGGAGCAGGGGCGGATGTCGAGGCAGAGACCGGCGGAGGGCGATTTGCAGAGGTGGGTCGTGTACGGATCGGGACCTGCTGTCTTTGGGGGCCACGGCGTCGAGCACGGCAAGAACAAGGAGATCGGCAAGCAGCAGGGTCGCGAGTCGCAACGATGGTGGTGAGCAGTGGCGTCGGGGTGAGCTCGCGGGTGCAGAGGCGCGGCGGCGTCGGTTGCTGCAGAGGCGGAGTCGCGCTGGCTGAGGCGCGACGAGTGCCGGGCGGTCTGAGACCCGATCGTCGGACTGCTGGCGTTGGGTTCGCAGATCGCGGTGGTGCTCGTGCGGAGATGCGGTGGGCTTCGGAGCGAGGCGGTTCTAGTGCGGCGACCAGTAGCGACGAACGGGTGAGCTGCTGCGACGGCGCTGGTGCAGAGGCGGGGCAGCTTCGCGGACGAACGACGACGGGCTGGCGGAGGAAACACCGATGCGGTGGCCGGCGTGGAATCTGTGACTGGAGGCGCGGCGAATCGGGCAGCGAGAGGAACAGCGAGGAAGATGAACAGTATGAGTCAAGTCAGCCTTTTTACTTTACCTTTTCTCCTCTCTCTCTCTCTCTCACGTTCTGACTTTTCCTTTTCTTTTTTTTTTTTGCAGTTTTTTTACTGCAGAAGCAAAACCTCCCTTGACCTACCTTTCTGAATTTTTTTTCAAAGAAGCTCCCCCGGACGAAGAGAAGGCCACCCCAATTTATAGAGTGAAAACTTAGTCTGCTCAACCTACGAAGATTTGCATAACAACTCAATCGCTGAAGATCATCTTTCGAGATTATCGTGTATCTGACTCACTCGGCCATTGAAATCATCTATTAAAATCTTCCAAATTCGACTCGCTCGACTATCAAGATTTTATATGCTTCGACTCAGCGATTGAAGATAAACTGGAATTTTTTTTGAAGATCTTCCAAATAATTCACTTTAGATAAAACTCCATTATCCAATTCTAAAATCTTTCGAGATATCCATCCGCAACAAAATATTTTAGAATATTCCTTATCCTCCTTAATATTCCCAACTTTAAGATTACAGTGCGATTTTTTAATTTCCAAAAATCATCATAATATCGCATCAAATCTTAAATTTTCACAAGATAATTAATTAAACATAATGACAGACTTGGGTTAATTTTCTTCATGAGCTTAGTCCAACCTGTTAATTTAAAACCCAAAACCACCAATTCGACCCATCCGCCACCGGTCCAGTAAATAAAATGCAAAATATGCAAACTAAATGTAGCTATGTAATTAATATATTTTTTTTAGGGATAAAATTAACCCCTAATTTTTATGCAATAAATGACAAAATGGATCGCCAAAATTTAGGTGTCAACACCATATCAACAACAAGAGCAACTCGCAGGCACTAGTGATGCAGAGCTCTGCGACGATGTGCAGATTCGGCTTGCTATGATCTCTTCCATGCAGAGGACAATGATTTCGCTAAATAAGATATATCGCCTCATCAATTGTTTCAAGAATAGTCCAAAAATAGGAGTCGGGTTTAGGCTTATCGTCCCTCTGGCAGTCTTGGAAGGTCAGGGGCTGAGCGGCGCCTTAGGAGGATTGGGACTTTCTTTTGCATGCAAAGATCGGGACTAATTTTGGTTCGTGCACTGCTTGCCTTTTGATCCTCGGTTTGTTAATTAGTAATTTCAATTTTTTTAATATTAAAAATTAATCGGTCCGGTTCAAATGGGCAGGTGGATGGATCCGCCCATGGAACTAGGAATTGGACTGGTACCTACCGGTTCCCATAAATTGGAACCGGGAACCGGACTGGTTCCCTCAAGAACTACTGGTTTCGGGTGGTTTTGGTCCGATTCCGGTCCTTTTGCACACCTCTAATTGACCCATTTATGGACCCAGTTCTAGTTAAATGGGTCGTTAATGAGTCTAATTTTATTTCTCAAAGCACCCATAATGGGTTTTAAAAATAAAGATGTTGAGATATATAAGTCTTAAATGAGTCTGAGAGCAAACTCATTTAAGACTCATTTATTAATCCATTAAAAATGAACCCATTTAAAGAGAGACTCCTATTCTCTATTTAACTTTACAAATATATATATATATATATATATAAATCGAAATTATAATTATTTTTTATTATAATTTTCTTTTCTTTTTCTTTCTCTGGTCGTTGGCATTGCGATGGCCAGGCGACCAGGCCAGCAAGCCTTAAGCTCGAGCTCAAGCTCGCTAGGTCCGGCGAGGCGGAGGCCTCGCCGATGTTTGGTGAGGGGCGAGCTCGAGCTCGCCGGATCTGGTGACACGAAGGCCTTGCGACGGTCGGCGAGGCTCGAGCCTCGCCGAGCCGGCGAGACTTGAGCTCGTCGGCGTCGGCGAGCTCGAGGCTTGCGCTCGTGGCCGGTGTCGGCCGTTGTTGTGGCCAGTGGCTAGCCAAAGAAGAAGAAGAACAAAAAGTAAAAAAGTAAAAAATAAAATTATATTTTAAAAAATAAAAAATTAATTTTAAAAAATAAAAAAATTAATTTTTAAAAAATAAAAAAATAATTAAAATTCGATTTTTTAAAATAATTATTTTGAAAATTATAAAAATTGTCCATTAAATTTTTGTTGTATAAAACTATTTTAGCAATACGATTTTTTTAAACATATATATATATATATAAGAATTTTTTTTTAAAGTTTAGTTAAATGGGTCGGATATAAATAAAAAAATTTACATTAGGTATAAATGGATTAATGGGTCAATTTGGGTTGGACCATTAATGACTCGACCAAAACCCGACCCGACCCACTCGTTTAACACCTCTAGGCATGAGGAATTGACCGCACATAAGACAGATCACCAAACCAAAGCCGTTAGTTAATCCGATATCCTGTATTACTTTTTCTACCTCACATTGCACAGGGCACCAGCAATCGAAACGTGAAGCATTGGTGGAGGGAAATCATGTTATTACTCAACGACGGGAACGGAAAGGACTTAAGTAGGCGCGCGTAAGATTTGTCCTGGTCAATCATGTCATGCTCCATATGTACAAAATAGTAGATGCACGAGAAATGGAAAATGTCGCAGCCATGACCCACGGGGGAGAAATGGGGAGGATGAGAAAAGTAAGGATGAAAAGGGAGCCGCACGAGATGGGGACTAATAATAGGAAAAATCTGAGCGGTCCAATTAAAAGTAAAGCGATGGTTATGAAGTGACAATCGGATGTCATTAAATCCGGGGGACCAACGCATCTCTTTCTCTTGTCTTAGCATAGAGAAGGTGGGGGCAAAGGGTGGGCGTGGCCTCTCTTTCATTTCGCGTCCCTCTCGAGAATTGCATGGGACGAGAGTTAAAGCATATACCTTTTGAGTAAACAAACATGAACTCAAAGTCGGTGGACGTCGTTAACGGGACATGACCGGGAGCAAAGGCACAATAATGAAGTCCGCAGAAGGAAGGGGGACGTCGCAAAATGCACGATGTTGAGCTATTACCTAACCTAATAATAAATTTAGAGCCAGAGGCGAAATGGAATAAGAAACCTCCTTTTGAAATTTCGTGGAAACGAGCTGGCGTTTACCATTCTCTCTCTCCCCAAGTCGGTCGGCATAAAGACGGTGGGGTTGCGGGTGGGGAGAAGCATTTAATTTGAAGGAGCCAAAGACTAGAAGTAGACTTAAAAACTAGGTCTTTACTCAATATGGGTTGGGGCCCCACTTCTAAATTCCATGGGAATAGTCCTATTATGAAATTTGAATGAAACGAGACGGGTCAGGCACCCCGTCGTCGCTCATCCAATTATTTGTCTTTCTCAATCACTCGTTTTCTCCGTTTTTGGGCCTTCACCGTCGGTGGATGTGGGCTGGGCTCCGCTGCCCACTCCCCCAGCCCAGCTCAAAGACAGCGATATGATGCGACGCCACCCCTCTCCCACTAGAGCGAAGAGTCGGACAGAGACGATGTACTCACCGCAGCTGCCACTTGCTCGGACGCGCGTCCTTTCTCTCTCCGAATTGTAGCAATCATCCCTGGCCGATCGCCATCCCGTGGGCGGCGGAGCCTTGGAAGCTTCTCTGTTCGGCCTAATCCACGATCACCACTATTGCTCGGCCCTCCTTCGAGACCGCGCCGAGAAGGCCAAGAAAATCGCGATCAAGAGTGCGGCAGTGGTGTCGGATCTGCTAGAGGAGGCGGTGAATGGAGGGGTGCAGGAGGCCTTCCTCAATCAAAAGCGCATCGAGCTTGAGATTCGCATGCTCTCAACTCTGCCATCAAGGTTTGTCTTTTAAGGGTGAGCGGTTCCAGCTTCCTTACAAGTTTTGCTCAGAACTTGAAACTTATCCTCAGGTACAAGTTTCTTATTTTTTAGAATCTGAAACCTACCCGTCGGAACTTGAAACCTGAAATCAATCTTGTCACAAGTTACTGGGTTGGTTTCGGGGTCCAACTGGTTCCTTTTTTTTTTTTTTTTTTAGTTAAGCAAAACAAAAATGAAAGCAATAATAATAAACAAAATTGTCAATCATCAAAGAGACTACAAAATGAACAAAAGTATCAACAAAAGAAGGAATTCAACTAAATAAAAGTAAAAGTGTTCCAAGTTTCGTACATGTTTTTTTTTTTTTTTTGGTAAAGGTAATGATATATTGAGCTAAGAACCAATAATTACAGAAGATTATGCATCACAAAACTTTCACTCAAAGAGACACAACGTCAAAAGGAGTGAAAGGGCGCTTAATGCAAAAGAACACCGCACAACGGTCAAAGCAAGCAGGCCAACACAGACGGCCGAAAACAAAGACAAGACAGCCACGCAAGGCCGGGGAAACAAAGAGAACAATACCAACCAAGGAACAACAACAAGGAGGACCCGAAGATCCGAGGCAAGGCCGCCGAGGAAGGCGCAAAAAACGGGGAGGCAGCCGCAAGACACACTGAAGGAGATACTAGGCGGTCGGCGTAGGAGAAGAGAAAATAGAAGGGTCGAGCCCCCAAATCCGTTGAATCCTTCTATTTCTCGGACAATCTTCAACGCTTCTAAAGGTTAAGGCTTTGTTCTTGACCACTTTAATGAGATGCTTCTTGACAGCCACATGCACTACTGGATGACCTCTGAAGAGAATGTCGTTTCTATACCTCCAAATAAGGTGGCAGAGCGCAGCAAAAGAGAAGCGCCCTATAGTATGATAGAAGTCCTTACCTGATAGGAATTTGATCGCCCACTGAAGATTTTCCACCCAATGATCATGTTATCCATGGTAGAGTTAGGCTTCTGTTGCCGGGTCTTTGTTGCTACACCTCAGTTGTCTATGCACATCACTCTTTTGTTTCTAGAAGGCCCTTATGGGTGGACTTGATCAGGATAAGATCTTGCATCTACGACCTTCCATGGATGGTTGCTAGTGACTTCAACGCTATTAGAGACCCCTCTGACAGATTTTGCGGTACTAATGCCTAGCCTCCCTCCTTTAAGGAATTTAATCATTGCTTGCATTAGTCGGAGCTTGAGGATTTGAGATATCTGGGCCTTCAGTTTACCTGGTCGACGTCTTCGGTGGCCAACCGGAAAGTGAGAAAGATTGACCGGGTGCTGGTTAACGCTTTTTGGAGTTTGCATTTCTCTTACTCTGAAGCGTTGTTTCTGACACCTGGTATTTCTGACCACTCTCCGATGTTGGTCAAGGTGATTCAACCGGTTTTGCGAAGGAAGCCTTTCAAGTTCTTTAATTTCTAGATGGAGCACCCTTCATTTCATGACATTGTCACCCAGGTGTGGGAGGCTCTGGGGGAAGGTGTTCCATTTTCAGATTGGTTACCAAATTAAAAGCCTTGAAGAGACGACTCAAGCAGTTGAATAGAGACTCATTCTCTAACTCGTCTGAAAGGGTTGCCCACTCTAGGAATGCTCTAAGGTTAGCACAAGAGGACCTACAGTAGGATCTGACCAACATCCTCCTGGCGGAGCTAGAGAAGAGGCACCGTAAGTCCTTTGTGGAGTTGAGAAATCAAGAGGAGGCCTTCTTTAGACATAAATCCAGGATCCGCTGGTTGGAGAATGGTGACATGAACACCAAGTACTTTCACCATTCAGTGACTACGAGGCAGCTGACGAATAGAATCATCTCAGTCCTTGATAGAAATGGGAATCTTGTCAGCGAGCCGAACATTGTTCAGGAGACATTTGTTTCTCACTTCAAAGAGTTGTTTGCCTCGCGATCTCTCCCTCTTAGGCCGGCCTTGGAGGACTTATAGCAAGTTATTCGATGTCTGCTCTCTGAGGCTCAGGTTGCTTCGCTCGCCCGTCCATTCTCGTAGATGGAGATTCAAGATACCTTGTTCCCTCTAGCCAGAGGAAAGGCTTCGGGGCCAGATGGGTATGGCGTTGAGTTCTTCAAGGGTAACTGGGACCTTGTTGGGTCGTTGGTCATGGATGCAGCGAAGGAATTCTTTGTCACGGGGAGACTTTTGAGAGAGATTAATGCCACAATCCTGGTGTTGATTCCCAAGGTGCCTAATGCGACCTCGGTAAATGATTATAGACCTATTGCTTGCTGCAACACGATTTACAAATGTTTTACCAAGGTCTTAGCCAATCGTGTTGCGACTGTTCTTCAGGATACCATTAGCCCTTCTCAAAATGCCTTTGTTAAGGGTCGTCGGATCAAGGATAATATTCTTTTAGCTCAGGAGTTGTTCGCAGGGTTTTATTGTCAGTCGTATATCCCCAAATGTGCTGTGAAGGTGGACTTTCAGAAAGCGTATGACACGGTAGATTGGGACTTCCTTGAGATGGTTCTCCGGGCTTTTCACTTCCCGGACCACTTCATTTGGCTTATCATGGTATGTGTGCACACACCTATGTTTTCTATTTCATTGAATGGAGATGTCCATGGATTCTTCCCTAACAGTTGTGGCCTTCGACAGGGGGACCCTATGTCCCCTTATCTGTTTACCTTGGTGATGGAAGTCTTCTCGAGGATCCTCACTTCCCATGCGGAGCTACCTGGCTTCAACTTCTCCTGGAGGTGCAAGGCCACTCGGTTATCTCATCTATTCTTTGTGGATGATGTGTTTCTATTTTGCTGAGCGGATATGGCCTTCGTCGGGCTTCTTAAAGACGGGCTTGATACATTCTCGGCTTAGAGTGGTTTGATACTGAACAACAACAAAAGTGAGGTTTCCTCGCGGGTGGTTTAGATAAATTGAGGACTCAAATCAAGAATGCCCTTGGATTTGTTGAAGAAAAGCTACCGGTGCGCTATCTAGGGGCCCCTATCATCTCCTCGAGGCTTGGCAAGGCGGATTGCGTTGTCTTGGTCAATCGCATTATGGCAATGGTGCAATCCTGGACTTATCGCTTTCCCTCATTTGCCAGAAGAGTTCAACTTATAAGGTTAGTGCTCCATGCGATTCAGGCTTATTGGGCCAGTGTATTTATCATTCCTGTCGTAGTCTTAGATCGTATAGAGCAGATCCTTAGACAGTTCCTGTGGAAGAGGCCTGGCCTTGGTAAGGGAGGTGCCAAGGTATCCTAGGAGGATGTATGTCTCCCTAAGGAGGAAGGTGGTCTTGGGATTCGTAGACTACGAGAGTACAACAAAGCAGCCATGCTTAAACATATTTGGACCCTCTTCACTGACAAAGAGTCATTGTGGTGCAAATAGATTCACTCTACTTTTCTGAGAAGGAAGAACTTCTGGAGGGTTAAGGCTCCGGCCTACTGCTCTTGGGCTTGAAGGAGGATCCTACACCTGAGACCCAAGGTTCGACTCAATTTCCGCTGGAGGATTGGTGATGGGTGGACAGTCTCCCTCTGGTTTGATCATTGGCACCAGAGTGGGCCGTTGGATCTGATTTGCTCAGAGCAAACTATCTTAGAGTCGGGGCTTCCTAGGTGTGCAGCTGTTGCGGACCTTTTCTCTGAGCCAGGTCGAGCCTTTAGGATGGTGATGGACTCGTGGGGCCAGCTCCCTATTCTTCTTCCTGAGGTTCCGGATAGATTTGTGTGGAGTGTCGATCCGTCTGGTCTCTTCTCGATGGCTTATGCATGGCATTTATGAAACAAAGCTATCACTCCGAGGTACCAATTCAATCTATGGCTAATCATTAAGAACCGTCTTCCAACACAAGCCTTTCATATGTCCTATGGGAGGATCGGGAGGGAAGTTTGTGCCTTCTGCAAGCTCACGCTAGATTCTATTGACCATCTCTTCGTACATGTTCCGTCTGAAAACCTACCCGTTGAAACAAATTTGTCATTTTTTGGAACTTGAAATCTACCTTACATACCCTAAAACTTTGAATCTATATTGTCATAGGTTTTAATATAGGTTCCAAGGTCTACCCAAGTCTCATTTATATTATTATTTGAACGATTATAATTTATTAATCATAACTTATATTTAAATACCCAAAAACATGAATATTAATAAAGTAAAAATCTTAGCTATAAAATGGAAACTCGGATTAGTACTTATAGATTATACACTCACTATTGAACCTTATAAAATATCAAAATATCGCACGTAGACATGGATCAAGAAAAACATTAAAACTTGTTCCAGATTCTAAATTGCAGGTTTCAGGTTTCTCCAACTAAAAACCTAAAATTTATCCATTGAAACAGATTCCTTAATTTTCAGATTCTACCCCATAAGCATGCTCACCCTTATTGTCTTTGACTCCCACCTTGCCAAGTTCGGATTGCTTTTTTACCAAACCCACCTCCCCGCACGCGTGTTGACGTATGTTTCGCGGCACAGGAAATTGGGGACTTCGAGAACTTGATGAAGGTAATGGACTATGATTGCAAGAGCATCAACGCTGCCATCCGCAACATTCATCAACCTTGATTTCTCAGCCACTCGGAAAATGGAATCCATCCCCCATTCTCTCTATTCGTCGTCTTCCTCACGTCGAGTCGAAGCTACGTCTTGTTAGATCGCTTGAAACATTCTTCGAGATGTGTATTTAAGTACCAAATTATGCATATGATGCCCCAAGGGTCCCTCCACTTTCCTTTTTATCCCGATAAGGCTCGAACCTCCGTTGTAAATTCACAAAATCGATGTGATGAGCAGATACAAAGTTATGTGGGGAATACCTAAGATCAATAATACTTCTTGGAATGGTCTGTTATTTCGACAAATCTATGGATATAAACCAAAATCTCAACAACTCAGCGTCACGCCTCGAGCAATGGAAATACAAATCGGGCAATGGACCCCTCGCACATTGGGCGAAAAGAAAGTCCCGTCGATACATAAGGAAAATTGAAATGAAAAGAAAATGAAAAAGAAAATACTTAGAAAGCAAACTCTTCCTCTTCTGCATCAATTTTAATTACTCTGTCTCCCATCTCTCGAATAGCCGCCGCGGCCGAATCGCTGATGCCAAGCAAAAGCTGCAATCTCGATAGTTTCTCTAGGGCAGGCTCGCTCTTCATGTATATAAAAAATAAGGCTCTATTTGGTAACCATTCAAACATGACCAAATTCTGATTCTTTGTTCCTGGAATCAGTTTGGGAACATAATCGCATTTGGTAAAACTTTTGTTCCCGAGAACAAATTGGGAGTAGAATCAAGAATAAAAAAAATACGATTCTTGTTCTAGAATCAGAAAAAAGAATCAAACTTAACTATTCTTCTCTTTTCTTCTTCTTCTTCAATCGCATGCCACCATCCGCCCCCATCCACCATCGTCCGCCACTGCCGCCGCCGTCACCGCCGCCCGCCACCCGCCACCACTGCTGCCACCGGTTGCCGGCAACCGGTCCGACGAGCTCACCGAAGGCAAGCCCGCCTCGGCGAGGCCGGCCTGGCCAGGCCACTGGCGAGGCTCAACCGACGAGGGCCAATGACGCTCCGGTGAGGTCACTGGCCCTCATCGGCATGGCCGCCGGACCGACGACCGGCCTAAAGAAGAAGAAGAAGAATAGGAGGAAAAAGAAAAAAAGAAAAGAAAAATTATAAAGATTATTTAAAAATTAAAAGAAATTAATTTGGAACATAATCAATGAGCATGGTACTAAATGCAATTCTATTGCAGAATCAGAAATTTTGGATAGTTATTAAACGACTTAAAATTTTTATAATCGGTTCTGAACAGAAAAAAAAAAAAATTATTTCTGATCAGAATCTACTATTGGGAACATAATTATTACCAAACGCGCCCTAAGTCTGCCAATTCTTCTGGCACTTCCCAAGATAGTGGCTCCGCCGGCACCGCTTTGTTGCATGCCAGCAAATCATTGAGAGAGAGGAAACCTGCACACGAATTGAAACGGGCTTAAAAAGGAGTCGCACCATTCTAGCAAACATATCAACCCTCAAAATTCACAGCTCACGACTGGTAGAAGAACATAGGAAATTTCCTATAATATGGACTTATTATTATTAATAACTGTTTTATTAAATTGATATTTTGGCATCTATTAATAATAGGCCTAGCTGAATAGCAAAGTGTATGCAATTGTGTTTAACTGAAGCCTAAAATACGAGAGCCTCGGTTGACATATTATTAATTAGGATTTGTTAGGTCCCCTCTCTAGCTTATAAAAATGTAGGTTATGCCTATCAATTGCTTAATCTCATTAAAAGCTGCTATACTGAAATAGATCATAGAGGAATATCTGGCATTCCAATAAATTTCTAATTAAACGGATTAATATATTTTTCTTCAAGTAAATCAATGGCTCAAACATGTATGTTTTAATTATGTTGTGCATATTAATTTTGATATTTTACAGTTATATATGGATCTGCTTGTTTTTGATTAATTAGTTGTTTATGTGAATAATTTTCTGCAGCTTCGTGATGGTCATGGTGGCTCATCACCCACCGTTGGAGCCTACCAAAATGTCGAAAAGGCTAGAATGGTTGGGCTTATATACGAAAGTTGGATTACCCAACATTAAAAATGAGCAAACCTGCCTGCCCAAACTTAAGGTTTGGTTAAGGTACTTATGTCATGTAGGTTTTCGTGTAAATGGAGGGCTTGACTATGGGCTTAGCAGGGTCGGGCCTGGTGCTTGTACCGGCTGTCTTATTGAGGAATTTTCAGTTTTTTCCAATTCAATGAAAGAAGAGTTTCCCTGATGATGCGCAGTAGTAACGTAGAGTATATGTTATGACTCGATTTGAGGTCTGGCTTTATTTAATACTGAACATCTCGAACTTCTTTAAAATGACATGGATTTTTCAGGCCATTCAAATTGATTGGCAGTTTTTTTCTTATTGTTGTAAAGTTTGAGATAACTTTTCTTCAATTTCGGCGAGAACGTGGATAAGTAACCCTTAAAGGCAAACGGTCATTTGTACGGCGAATTATTGTTGGTGCATATATAAATCAAACTAGTCAATCGTAGAAAAATAAAATTTACTCCGGGTGAAATCAAAGTTACCCTTGTTCGACAACAAAATACTACCCCACCCCACACCCACACACCCCCACCCCCCGGCTGTTTGGTCGGGGGCATTCGCCTTGCATATACTCAATCCTGGTTTTTAACTAAATGTTAGAAAGAATAAATAAACCTCATCTTTTCCACAACCTCAAGTGGTGAGACGAGGTGTAGAGACTCTAATTGACCTTGCTACAGATCTTGCGAATTTCGCCTTTGGAACCCGTGAGGGGTTTGATGTCACCCATCTTGATCATGGCGGAAGCAAAATCGGAGTTGAAGGTCTTGGGGTTGTTGGAGTACGTCTTGACGAGAGAGTCGGTGGATCCGCCATTGAAGAGCTCCTGGTCCGAGTGAAGAAGGCCCTTGTTGCTGAGCAGGTTCTTGAAGTAGGCGTTGTCGAAGGCGGTGGGAGATTGGAGGTCGAGAGGAGCCAGGTTTTGGTCCCCAGACCCAACGGTGCTGGGGCACTTGCGCTGCCTAGTCTTGCTAAAGGAGCTGTCGATGTTGCTGTCGTTGTATATGCGACTTCTGAAGCTTATGCACCTTGCCTGACCTATGGTGTGAGACCCTGCAATGCACGCCCATGCATGACCCATGAGCAACCTAGCAACTGAGCGAGGCCAGAGACTGCAATATTAAACACGTACCAGACAAGGCAACCATGTCCCTGGTGGAGAGGCCTTGAGCTTGGAAAAGAGACGTGAGGTTGGAGAGCGTTGAAGTTGGAGGGGGAAGGGCTCCGCTGTTGGCGAGTGAGAAGCTCGCGGTCCTCGCGTCTCTTCTTCCCAGTTTCACTTCCCAACTTGGCCCGCCCAGCTTCAAATATCCCATCACCATCAATTGATAATAAGAGTAAATTAGGAGCTCAGACTAAAGGCGCAACTAGCTATATCGATTGCAACACATACTAGGACAACCGAGTCGCGAGCAGCAATGGCCACGATGTCTGCGCAAGAGACCACACCTGGACAGGCGGACTCCACCTTGGACTTGATCCGGTCAATGACGTTGTATCCTCTCAAAGACTTATTATTTGGGCCGGCCGTCTTCTCCCCTTGGAACGAGGATGTGTCGTCCAGGAGTATCGAGCCATCGCACCCCTATTTTTGGTTGGTACAAAACTAACCATGTCAAGCCATGCATGTCTTTTATGACCAAAAAAAAAAAAAAAAAAAGGAAGCCACTCATGTCTTTGAACAGGACTGACTCATCGACGATCCACTTAGTGTGAGAAGTTCACAAATAATAAATATTGAAGGGTCGGTGATGCTTTCCTATTAATTTTCTAAAAAAAAAATTCTTCATGTAGAGACTAGTCCACATGAATGTTGTCATGATATTTTTCGATGGAAGATAGTATTGAAATTCAAATTGACTTTTTTTTTTGTCTATATATTCAAAAAGAAAGGAAGCCAGTGTATTCATAGAAATGGTCATAGACAGCCTATATAATGGAATTATTATGCGTACTCTTTCGCCCTGTTTACGACATAAGGCTCGGGTTTTAAGGGTAAAAATGGTTGCGGCAGGGGAGTATATGTAAGGAACAGGAAGAAATTTGGGAAAAAGGAAGGGAAGAAGGAAAGATTACATTGACGAAGCAATCATGAAAGAAGAGGCGAAGGAGAGAAGCACCCATGCGGCGCTCTTTCGACACCGCGGACCGGACAACAGATTTCACCGTGCTCAAAACATTGGGACAACTTTTGGAGTAGAAGTTTGTAGAGAGTTGTGCGGAGGCACTTCCCCACCCGAGTGCGGTTACAAAAGCTATGGCGACAATTACCCAAATCGGATGACGACTAGGCATTCTGTTGTGAAGGTGATCAAACGGGTAAAAATGTGAACTTCCGCATGGGGGATGGAACGGGCTTTATAGACATCTCATCAACGAGAAGTTTGGCCGGAGGCAGGTTGTCTCAGACCAGCCAATGCATGGCTTGAAAATTCCACGTCACACAAAAATATAATGTGATAAAAAGGAGGGGGTTTCTAGATTTTGATTGAATTTGACTGATGATGGAAACGTGAAATGAAGCAAAGATAAGATGCTTGATTTTTCGGATTCCAGGGAACCAAGGGTTTCAAAATGTCAAAAAGGTGTAGGGCCATCCCACGTCCATCAACCCTTTTCTCTTTGGGAATTGCATGCATGCATGCCTGTATAGCACCGGCACGAGCACGCGACACGCGACACGGACGTGACACGACACGTTGACATGTCATTTCTAAAAAAATAAAGAATTCCAATACGTTCTAACACGTTATATATTAAATATGTATTTTAAATAGATAAATGCAAAAGTAAAAAGTAATAATAAAAATGGCATATAATTAATTTATACTAAAAATATTAATCAAATATTTGTTAATATCATTCATTGTTTTAATTTGATAGAGATTGAACAAGAAATTCAAAAATTGCAAACATGAAAGAGGAAAATTAAAGGAACATTTCCTATTTTCTTATACTTGTCGGAGATTAGTGAGATTTCTTATGGTCCTAGACAGAGTTGGGAGTTCATGATATAGACTAACTTGGAGCTCCTTTGCAAAACAAGATTCGAGAAAAATGAAAATTCAGGACAAAAACTCTTGAAGTATGACCAAAAGAAAAGTAAATACTAAATACGCTATGGAAAATGTGAGAGATAACTCACAAGCCAATAATATAGACCAAAAGAGATAATTTGCAAGCAATACTTGCGAGAAGCGGAAAGAAACAAAAAAAAATTATAACTTTAAGTATGTGGGGGCCACGGAACAACTCTGACGAGAAGAAGGACGTTCCATCATCACTCACGGGAAGATCATAACTTATAAGTGAGAAACTTGAGAGTAAGAATTTTCTTCTTTCCCTTTTATTTTTGTTATTTTCATTATTTTTTCATATATTTACATTTTGACTTCTCAAGTATTGAAAATTTTTAAAATTGACTCCGTATATGTCAGAATCGCGTGTCAGAATTTTGAACTCACATGTCGGAGTATGTCAGGAAGAATTGATCACGTGTTGGATTTTCCAACACTCATTGACCACGTGTTGGAGCGTGTTAGACATGTGTCGGAGTGTCGAATACGACACAAAGGCTTCCGGAGAGTGTGGTGCTTCTTAGATGCAGGCCTTTCCAGCGGGCAGTTTCTTCCGCTGTATTGTTCGTTGCCATGCTCACCACCATACGGGACCATCTACACTTCTCTTGTTGGGAAGCGTCGTGATCTCTCGGGAGTCAAGTGAAGACATCGACATTTTGTCCTCTTTTGAATAAATTCCTACTGAATTTTGATACTAAAACCAATTAGTGTTATTACCCTTATTCCATGAAAAAAATTCACCATGAGCATGTTGTGTTAATGTAATTTTCCTATTATCTGAAAGACAAACTTCAAACTTTAGGTGAAATCCATAAAATTTCTTATGCTAGAATCGATTTGCCAAGGAAACATTGTCATTGTTGTTTCTCATTACTATGGAGAAAAACACAAATTATTGTATCAACCAATGTGTGCCTGGACCCCCCAAAACTTGGACACTAATTAACGCTCACCGCGGGTGGGTCAGGCCCATCATCGTTGTCATTGGTGTACGACTATTCTTTATCAAATGATGTCTTCCTCCATCCTTGATTGAAAGGAAACTTCCTCCAACAAATGTTTTGTTTAGTGAAATACCATCCATATAGTTATTTTTAGCTTATCTTCTTTACAAGATCCAATTTGTGGCTCACCAATCGATGACCTTTCTATACTCCCATCTTGGCCGCCAAGAATCATTGATGTTGACCACTTCTAATCTTATCCATAATCACTAGTCATATTGCCCCATCTATTAGCTGTTCTTTAATTTTTTTCCTTGTATCGACCCACCATTAGTCAGCTCTTTTTCTTTACAATGGGTGCTTGTGATTGTCTTTGGAAGATAGAAAATCTCATCGAATATCATTTTTATAGGACAAAGAAGGTCACTTAATTAGGTAGTTAAACTCAAAGTCATGAAATAACTCACTTAATTCATGGGCCAAGTAAGACGCAAGCCGAGTGGATAGTCAATACACGAACTTGCTTGTGCTTGGGGGTGTGAAGACAGATCACCAAGCCAAAGCCGTTAGTTTATATCTTGTATTACTTTTTCTACCTCACATTGCATAGTGCACAAGCAATCGAAACATGAAGCATTGGTGGAGGGAAATCATGTTATTATTCAACGGCGGAAGTGGAAAGGACTTAATTAGGCGCGTGTAACATCTGTCCTGGTCAATCATGCCATGCTCCATGGTACTTATGGATGTACAAGAAATGGGGAACATCGCCACCACGACCCATGGAGGAGAAATGGGAGAATGAGAAATGTAAGGACGAAAAGGGAGCCGCAGGAGCCGCACGAGATGGAGTCTAAGTCTCCATTCATTTTATGAAAAATAAATTTTAAAAAAATATTTTACGGAATTTTTGGCATTCGTTTTATAAAAAATGAATTACTTGGAAATTTTTTTTCCATGAAGGGAATTTTTTTTATAAACTATAGGAAATGTTAATATTTTTCCCTTTAGATCTATTTTATCTTACACCTCTATAGGCCCTCAGTCTCTCCTCCTCTCCTCCTTCGTTCTTTTCCTCTTTTTTAATATATTTTTAAATTTAAATTTAAATTATTTTTATTTTTATTTTTATTTTCTTTGTTTTCCCTTTCTTCTTTCTTAGCCAGTCACTGTGCACGGCGACCTCAAGGCTCACCTGTGGGAAGTAGAGGGAAAACAAAGAAAAGAAAAAGAAAATTGAAAAAAAATAATAATCAATTTTTTTAAATTGATTTAAAAATAAAATAAATGAAAAAGAGTGTATGAAGGAAAATATTTTCCTTATCAAATAACGGAAAATATTTTTCACTTCATTTTCAAGTTTCACTCGAACATCGAAAAACTGATTACATTTTCCAAAAATAGCTTTCTAGAAATTATTTTCTAAAAATGCCACATCTTTTCGCAAAACGAATGGAGTTTAAGAATAGGGGAAAGCGGAACCATCTAGTTAAAAGTGAAGCGATCCTCATGAAGATCACAATCGGGTGTAATTAAATCCGGGGACCAAAGCATCTCTCTCTTTTCTTAGCCTAGAGAAGGGGCAAAGGGTGGGTGTGGCCTCTCTTTCATTTCGCGTCCCTCTCGAGAATTGCATGGGACGAGAGGCAAAAGGATATTCCTTCTGAGAAAAAAAAACATGAACTCAAAGTCGGTGGACGTCGTTAACGGGACATGATGGGGGAGGGGAAGTTGGCAGAGGGAAGGCGGGGGAGGGGGACGGCGCGAAATGCACGATGTTGAGCTATTACCTAACCTAATAATAGATTTAGAGCCAGAAGAAACATGGAATAAGGACACCCTCCTTTCGAAATTTCGTGAAAACGAGTGGGCATTATAGGAGCTGATGCTGATGATGACCCCCGCTCCCCCGCCGGGGGTACCCCACCCACCACTCTCTCTCTCTCTCTCTCTCTCCCCCAAGTCCGTCGGCAAAAAGACGGGTGGGGTGAGGGAAGAAGCATTTAATTTTTGGAGCCAAAGAGTAGAACTAGACTTATGGGTTGGGGCCCCACTTCTAAGTTCCATGAGAATAGTCCTACTGCTACTATGAATGAAACGAGACAGGTCAGGCACCCCGTCGTCGCTCATCCAATTATTCATGTCTTTCTCAATCACTCGTTTTCTCTGTTTTTGGGCCTTCACCGTCGGTGGATGTGGACTGGGCTCCGCTGCCCACCCCCAGCCCAACTCAAAGACAGGACAGCGATATGGTGCGACGCCACCCCTCTCCCCCCCCTAGAGCGAGAGAGAGAGAGAGAGAGAGAGAGAATGTACTCACCGCAGCTACCACTTGCTCGGACGCGGGTCCTGTCTCCATCTGGATCGGAGCCATCCCTGGCAGATCGCCATCCCGTGGGCGGCGGCGGCGGAGCCTTGGAAGCTTCTCTGCTCGGCCTAATCCACGATCACCACCACAGCAAGGTCCTCCTCCGAGACCGCGCCGAGAAGGCCAAGAAAGACGCAATCAGGAGCGCAGCTGCGGTGTCGGATCTGCTGGTGCAGACGGTGAACGGAGGGGTGCAGGAGGCCTTCCTCAACCAAAAGCGCATCGAGCTCGAGATTCGGGCTTTGGCCGCCACCGTCTCCCGCTTCACGAAGCAGACCGATCACTGGCTCGCCTCCACTCATGCTCTCAACTCCGCCGTCAAGGTCTGTCTTTGGACCCCCCCACCTTGCCAAGTTCGGATTGCTTTTTTACAAACCCACCCCACCCCCCACGCACTCGTGTTAACGTATGTTTCGCGCCACAGGAAATTGGGGACTTCGATAACTGGTCGAAGATAATGGATTATGATTGCAAGAGCATCAACGCTGCCATCCGCAATATTCATCAAGCTTGATTCTCAGCCACTCGAAAACTGAAATCCAACCCCCCCATTCTCTCTATTCGTCGTCTTCCTCGAGTCAAGTCGAAGCTACGTCTTGTTAGATTGCTTGAAACATTCTTCGACGTGTATTTAAGTACCAAATTATGCATATGAGGCCCCCCAGGGCCCCTCCACTTTTCTTTTCCTCTCGATAAGATAAGGCTCGAGCTCCCATTGTAAATTCGCGGAATTGATGCGATGAGTAGATACAAAGTTATACAGGGAACACCTGATGCGATGATTAGATACAAAGTTATGCAGGGAACACCTGGGATCAATAATAAGTCTCAGAGTGGTCTGTTATTTCGATAAATCTAGAGATATAAACCAAAATCTCAACAGATCAACATCACGCCTCGAACAATGGAGATACAAATTGACAGAGCAGATACAAATTGAGCAACGGACGCACATTGGGCCAAAAGAAAGTCCAGTCGATGCATAAGTTGAAATGAAAAGGAGAGAAAAACGAAAATACTCAGAAAGCAAACTCTTCCTCCTCTGCACCAATTTCAATTACTCTGTCTCCCATCTCTCTGAAGAAAAAATCAATACAGATGGGAGTAGTTGAAGCTGAATGCGAAGAGAGCTTGCTGTCGAGCTCATCTTCTTCTTTCTTTCATCTGAGAGCTCGATTAACCATTCGTTCTGTTTTTACATGCTTTTATATAACAACAGATGAAAAACTTCTAGATCTAAACCAACCACTCCTTGAATGACAGCTCAACGCACACACATAACAGAAAAATAGAGCTCATGCATATGTATACAAGAAATAACTCTGTTGAAGCAAACGACGTAGTTTTACGCCCTTCTAATTTGATTGACTACTCATTCTTCGTGCCAATCCTCTGTTTCCTCTGTTCCATTTGACTTTTGTTGCTGAGTTTCTTCATGCTGCTTCCTTCTAAGCGCTGCAATTCTCAACATCCCCCGCAACTGGGTGTGGGTTTGAACCCTAGACCCAGTTTGGTGCGTATGATGCAATGGTCCCGTTTGGATAGTGCTTTAGTACAAATATCAGCAATTTGGTAGTTGTTTGGAACATATCGTACACTCAGAGAACCAAGAGATATTTTCTCGCGAACAAAATGGAAATCAATTTCAATATGTTTTGTCCTGGCATGTAGTACAAGATTAGTCGTAAGAGAGATTTCTGATCGGTTATCACAAAAGATTATCGTAGGTGAAGCTAACGATAGGCCAATGTCCCAAAGAACAAAACTTATTCATGTGAGCTTAGAAGTAGTAGAAGCCAACGCTCTATACTCTACTTCTGTGGATGATCGAGATACTGTAGTTTGCTTCTTTGCTGACCAGGAGAGTAGGTTGGACCCAAGATAAGTACAAAATCCAGTTGTAGAACGCCTTGTTGCAACACAACTAGCCCAATCAGCATCCGAAAACCCATAAAGCTTCAAGGAACTGTTGGAGTGAAGGAAAATTCCAAAATTTATAGTTCCTTTAACATAGCGAAGAACTCGTTTTAATCTGTTAAAGTCACCAACTGTATGGTTCTGCATTTTCTGACAAAGCATATTGGTAGCATAGGCAATATCTAGTCTTGTTATTGTCAAATACTGGAGACCCCCAACTAAGCTACGGTACTCAAGTGGTTGATCAAGATAGACTTCATCGTCAAAAGAATATGATAGTTTTAGAGGTAGTGGTGTTGATATTGGTTTACATTCCTTCGTGTTTGCTCTCTCAAGAAGATCAACAACATACTTCGTCTGACAAAGAAAGAGTTCTTCGGGTGTGTGTTTTGCCTCAATACCCAAGAAGTAATGAATACATTCTAAGTCCTTCATTTGAAACGTTGAACTTAGAGATGTAATTAGTTGTGTAAGTAAAATATTAGAATTACCTATCAACAGGATATCATTTGCGTAGAGTAGGAGTAAAATTGTGTCTTGCCCCTTATGAAACACAAAGAGTGATGAATCTATAGTACTACAAAAGAAACCTGATTCAAGCAGGAAATTACTAAACTTCTCAAACCATGCGTGCGGTGCTTGTCGTAGACCGTAAAGAGACTTTCGGAGTAGGCAGACATGATCAGCAAGTGTAGGATGGGCAAACCCAGGGGGTTGCTCCATATAGACAGTTTCTTTCAATGTGTCTTGCAAGAAGACATTTTTGACATTGAGTTGATGTATCAACCACCTCTTTACCATTGCAACTGAGAGAACGATCCAAATTGTTGCTTGTTTGATGACTGGACTAAACATCTCAAGGAAATCAATTCCTTCCTCCTGGTGGAATCCCTTTGCTACCAATCTTGCTTTCAACTTGTCAAGACTTCCATCCGGTGCCGGTGCCAGTTTAGTTTTAAAAACCCACTTGCACCCTATCACATGCATATGATCAGTTCTTGGAACCAATGCCCAGGTTTGATTTTCATGAAGTGCATTCATCTCTTCGATCATTGCTCTATGCCATCCCTCATGAGCTAATGCAAATTTGAATGTCTTGGGTTCTGCAGGTACATGATATTCAGCCAGACAAGCATACTTAGGATTCGGTTTCACAATACCTGACTTGGACCGGGTTTGCATGGAGTGTGTTGATGTTCTAGTTGATATTGTGGGCTGTAAAGCCTGTCTCTCTTGATTCTAGTAGCTGTCAACTGGAATTGCAGTTGGTTGACTAGGTGCACCATCTCCACTTATCTCGAAGATAGATGATGAATCTGTTATAGTTGGTGAATGTGGATCTGATGGTGTTTGTGACTTCTCAGTGGTGGTGTTTGGGGCACGCATCTGTTTGTTTTCAAGCAACTCATGTTCTTGTAAAAATCCTGCATTAGTATGTGGAATCTTCCTCACTCGTTTTGCTTTGGTTGAATTTAGAAATTCAACCTCTTCAACCCATTTCTTGTACAAAACAGTATAATGTGGAAACACCTCATTTAGCTTCTTAGCAAAAGGGAAGAAACTCTCATCGAATGTGACATTTTGGCTAATATAAACTTTGCCATCCGAAGGTAAAAGACACCTATACCCTTTATGTTTATAACTATAGCCGAGAAACACACAAGTGAGTGAGTGAGGATCAAACTTGTGTTGTGTATATGATCTAAGACAAGAATAACAAGCACTTCTGAAGACATGTAAATGTTCATAACTTGGTTTATGCTTGAAGAGCTTACTGTATGGAGACTCCATCTGTAAATTTTGAGCAAGAAGCATATTTATAATATAAGTTGCAGTCAAGAAGGCATCCACCCAGTAAATCAATGGGACTCTTGCATGAAACAACATTAATAATCCAAGTTCCACCACATGCCTATGCTTTTGTTCTGAAATCCCATTTTGTTCTGGAGTATGTGGACATGATATGTAGTTTTTGATTCCACAGGCTTTTAAGTGATTCTGAAACTTATTGTTGGAAAATTCGCCCCCACCATCACATTGAAACACTTTAATTTTTTGATCAAATTGATTTTCCACATACTTCTGAAACAGGATGAAGATATCATAGAAATCTGACTTCAATCTCATTGGATAAACTCAACTATAACGAGAAAAGTTATCTGTAAAGATAACATAGTATCTGAACCCTTGAACTAAACTCACTGGAGATGGTCCCCAAACATCACAATGTATCCTTTCCAAAGGAAAGTTTGTTTCAGATTCAGATAATGGAAAAGCTAGCTTAGTACTTTTGACTATTCGACAACTCCTACACACAGCTTGAGTCATCTTATTGCAGTGGATCAGCTTCTGATTCTGAAGAAACTTTAAGGTCTGAGAATTAGTGTGAGCTAGCCGCTAGTGCCACACTTCTTCTACAATTGCCTTATGTCTTTAAGTGAAAAGGACCTTGGTGGTTTGCTGGTCCACTTTGTAGAGACCCCCAACTTTCCTTCCAAGTAGCATTGTTGTGTTGGTTTGATGGTCCTTAACATAAACACCATATTTGTCAAAAACAAAGGAGCAAGGATAGTCATCGGTTAGCTTAGAAACCGAAAGTAGATTTTTCTTTATTCTGGAACCACTAACACATTATTAAAGGGTAACACATCACATTCGATGTGTAAAAAAGCATTTCCAGTGAGGGTAATAGAAAGACAGGACCCATCTCCTATCATTACTGTATCCGAGCCAATATACTTTGATGAGTTGTGAACAATACCCGGATTAGCAGTTATATTAGCTGAAGCACGCGTATCTGGATACCATGCACTCCCTTTCGGATCTTCGAGATGTACTGCTGCAAGTGCTATTGGAATGTCTTGGTCTTGGAAGGAATTATCAAAACAATACCAACACCGAAGTGCATCGTGTCCTGGTCGTTTGCAGATTTGACATATCACTCTTGCACCTCCTATTGCTTTCTCCTCTTGACTATTTTTAAGTGAGGAGTTTAGGGGAGGATATAACTTAACTTCCTGATATCTCTATGGATATAACTTAACTTCCACAAAGATATCAAGAGCACCTGCATAAGGCTGAAATCCTTGGCCAAAATTACTTAGCCGTGGTTTTTAAGCTTGAACCTCTTGTTCATGGTTCAAATCACAGGCTCTATAACTTTGATTTCTTCCATAACCATGACCTCGAATACTAAAACTTCGACCACCTTTGCCATAACTAAATCCACCTCTATTTCCATAAAACCTGTTGTTTCCTCTTTGTCGTATGAAGGCAAGACTTGATTGAACTGTCTCACTATCTATATTTCGATTCCCTTCAACATTCATCTGCTCATAATAGGCAAAGTTTGGATTATATTGGTTTGAGGAGTAATTTTGCAATTTTGTTTCAAATCTCTCCAGTTGTGAAATAACTTCATCATAATCTGGTTGAGGTTTCAAACAATACATTGTTGTTCGAAAATTTTCATACTTCGATCCTAACCCTTCCAAGACTCCAAACACCTTTACAATCTCATCCAGAGGCTTACCTATTGCGTTCAACTGGTCGCAAATCAGTTTATACTCTCTCAAGTATTCAGATAATGGCCTACTTTGTTTTTGACATACTTGGAGTTTCCCTCTTAGCTCAAATTCTCTAGCTACAGACTTGTTGACACCTAAATTTTACAATTTTATTTAGGATTTAATCGTGTACAAAATTAAGAATTAGTCGCTAAAAAAAACAAAAAACAAAACAAAAAAAAAGAAAACAAAAACAACAAAAAAAAGAGAAAAAAGAAAACGTGGAAGGGGCCGGGCCGGATCTCGCCTTGGCCCGGCCCATGTCGCCTTCTTCTTCTTCCTCTTCATGCGTGAAACCCTAGGAGAAGAGGGAGCAAAAAAAAAAAAAAAAACGAAGGCAAAGGGGAGGACAACAGAGGAGAACCCATAATAGAGAGAGGGAGAGCTCAAGGGAGACTAGACACAGAGAAAACAGGGAGAGGGAGCTCGGCAGAGAGAGAGGGGAGCTCGAGAGAAAGGAGGCCTTGCCGCCTCAACTCAACACCGCCGGCGTCGCCGTTGCCGCTGTCGCTGTTACCGCATCTCTTAGCTGCCAACCCTTGCTGCCGCCTCCAACACCTCTAGAAACCAGTTGTGAAGTAGGGGTTGTAGCCGCTTGCCTCGATCGACGTCCTCACCGCATCCACCGGCAACCCTCAACCTCAGAGGTCGAGGGTTGCCCCTGCTCGCCCAGTCGAGGCAGCGTCGTTGCAGTCCTAGCCGGAGGAGCCGCTTGTGCCGTCATTGGCCACATTTCTCCAGACACCGCCATCGTCGTCGACGAGCCACCCAATCGACGCTGTTTGCCGCCGTTTTCCCCGAAACCCAGATATGAAGAAACGGGAGAGGGAGAGAGGACCAGATAGGAGAAAGGGGGGGTCTCCGATGCCGTCCGAGCCTCCCTGCGCCACCGCCACTTTGCCCGAGTCAGTCACCGTCCCGCTAGCCATCAGAGTTCCTCCTCACCCGTGAGCTCGCGCCATTGTTGCCTCGCTACTCCGTCCTCCTACCCAACGTTGCCCAAGTTGACGCCAATGCCGCACTTGCTGCATCACCACCGTTGTCAAGCCCATCACCGCCGTCGACGTCCCAGCTAATCCCTCTGACATTGCGGATCGCTGAACTCGAAGGCTCCAGAATTCAGGTCGCGCGAGTCAGGCTGGGTCCAATCAACTAGGTAGGGTTTTGAGCGTATTGGGCCAGGTTTGGGCTGTTTTTGCATTGAGCTTTATTTAAAAAAAAAAAAATAAGGCTGGGCTGGGCTGCACACTAGGCCCAGCCCGGTTGGTTTTTGCTAGTCTAGATCCCGCAGCCTAGTCCGGCACCAAATTTTATTTTAGTTTATTTTATTATTTAAAAATATTTAAAAAATATTTAAAAAATTTCGAAAATCCAAAAATATTAAATATTTAAAAAAATTAAAAATTATTTTTTAAAAAATTAATTAAAGATATTTTTTAAAAATTAAAAATTTCGAAAATCCAAAAATAATGGGGTTTGATTAGGAATTGCTATGTATTGTTTTTTTTTTTTTTTTTTTTATAAATGTAATTAGACTTTTATTTGCTTGTATTTTGATTATATCGTATGTTTAATTTGCATATTTGATGATGTTTAATTGCATGTGTTACTTTAATGATTGCGCACCCGCATGATCTGTGGCACCCCTCGACGGCCCCCGAAACACCTAAGGTCGCCACAGGTACCTATCGCTATACTTAATGAACACTAGTTATATCTCTTAGTAGAAGCATCGTAGTTCATAGGCATTTTTTTTTTGAAAACGGTCCCAGCGCAACTTATTAGCGGAAGCATAATTGAATATCACCATCTCTCCCTCCAACAATCATGATACAATGCATACTAGTAAGCATCATAGGAAAAGATAAAACCAAGCCACTTTTATTTACATATTTTCATGATGGATTTTCGGTCGCTATAACCAAAAAGAAAAGTCAAGATTTTTAACTACACTTGGCCACAACTCAAAAGATATCTCGACCCTTATAACGATCACGCGTTGTTGACACCTAAATTTTGGTAACTCATTTAGTCATTTATAGCATAAAAATTAGAATCCCTAAAAAAAATATATTAATTGCACAGTATATAAATTTAGGTACATTTAGTTTGCATATTTTGCATTTTTATTTATTGGAGTAATGGTGGATGGGTTCGAATTAATGTTTCTGAACTTAAATTGACAAGTCGGACTAAGCTCGTGAAATGAGCAAATTAGCCCAAGCCCATTGTTTTTTTAAATCAATTATCTTGTGAAAAATTGAAATTTGATGCAATATTCGATGATTTTTGAAGATTGAAAACCGCATTCGTCTCATCTTTATCGATAGGATAAAATCATTAGAGATATTCGGAGATAAGGAAAATAAAAAGATTTTGGGTGATCGGGAAGTTATAGATTATCTTCGTGTATATTGAAAAAATGAGATAAAATATTCTACGAAGATTACCTATTTTCACCTATAAAAAGCAATCGGGTATGTGGAGATGTGGGGCTTCTTTTAAAAAATTCAGAAAAAGTGAAAGGGAAGAGAAGCCATCCGTGGAGGTTAAAAGGAAAGAAGAGAAAAAGAAAAATAAAAAGCTTATGCAGAAAAGCGAAGGAAGAGGGAGAGTGACGTGAGAGAGAGAGAGAGAGAGAGAGAGAGGAGAAAAGTAAAGGGGTGATTTGACCCCTACTGTTCATCATCTTCCCCAAATCGCTGCCCCTCCTCTGCAACTTCCATCCGCGAGGCTTCCGCTACCGTGCCGCGCCGAGCCTTGCCCCTGCTCCGCTCCCTGACGAACCACCGACCGCTGCACCCGCACCGCTATCTCGCCTGTCGCCGGACCTCTCCATCGCCCGCGAGCTCGCTGCTCCGCCAGCAAGTCCTGAACAGAACGCTAGCCCCCTGCGGAGACGCCGTCCGACTTGTCCGCCGCGCCTCCTCCTCAGCCGTGACACAGCCCCTACCGGATCGGCGCCTGCACGCCGGTGCTCTGTTCTTGCCACCGCCTCGGCCCCACCGGACGCCGAGCCGACTCCCCTGCAGCGCCCCCGTTCGTGAAGCTACCACCGATTCACCTCCTCGCCGATCGCTTGCTGCTGTTTTCCTCTCGCCGGAGCTCTGACGATCATCCGCTCACGCCGGCGACTCCTCACCGGACCGGCCACCACGTGCTGCCTTGCTCAGAAGAAAAGGAAAAACAACAGAAAAAGCAAAATCAATTAGGTTGTTTTTTTTATTTTTTTCATTTATTTTACTTTATTTTGTTTACATTCTTTAGTTATTTACTTAATTGGATCCCAATGTTCACTTTATGAATCTTGTAGGCATTATCCACGAGAGTTATCCCTAAACTTATTGTAATTATTAATTTGACCCGTAAGATGTCGGGTTATTTTTTTAATTACATTAATTTTTGGGGTTTGTTGATAGTTTTTAAGTACTCGAATCAATATAATTATTAATTTGATCCGTAAGAATTCGGATCAGATTTTTAGTTATTTTGAACCCTTTGTCGTGATAATTAGGGTTAGGATAATCGTTAATTTAACCTATGAGACAACAGGTTATTTTTTCGATTATTTTGATCATTTATCTGATTGCATATCTTGATTGTTTAGATTTACTGCTTAGTTGATAATGACTTGTTTTAGAGAATCACTAAAAAAAAAATCTAAAAAAAACATATTTGAATTATGATTCAGTTTATTTCTTGTTATCTTGCATAGCTAAGATAGGGATTTTAGTTCGAAAAATATAAAAAATGCATTAATTTAGGATTTTAGTTGCATGTTTAATTACGTGGCAATTTTAAATTTTGAATTTTAAATAAAAAATAAAAGATAAAAACTCTCATGCATATGTCATGTAGAATTAGGGCTTGCTCCGCATGTCATTGCATATTAGATCAATTACATGTTAGATTAAGATAATATCTTAGTTTAAATTAGGATTTAATGTGACTTAATCCTTAGTTTAAATTAGATAGAATTTTAATCTAGCTAGATCATTTTCGCATTTTTAAATAGAAATATCAAATGCATGTCATTTAGTTTTTATTAGGTTCATTAGAACTTTCTCGTCATTAGACTAAATCATTTAATAAATGTCTCATGACATATAACTCGCGTGCTAAATTATATGCGGCATGTCATCTTAGTTTATGTCATTGCATCGCATTGCATGTCATTAGAATTAGGTCATTTAGATTGCATTTAATTATTGCATTTCTTCATGTCATATAGTTTAGGTCATGCTGCCATGTCATATTAGATTATTAACATGCATTGCATAAGTCATGATTTTCATTAAATAAAGTGAAAACAAAAATTGAAATTGCGTGTTAATTAGAAATCATATCTAGGGCTGCTGATGTGAATTCCCGATTTAACAATACGAGATGCTTTCGTTGCTCCTAGGTATGTTTTGCAATATTTAATTGCTTTCTTGAGTGCTAAATTGGTGGTATGCGCACATGTATGATCACCTCACATGTTAGGAAGTTAAATCAATTCAATTGCCAAACATTTTTTTAAAAATGAAATAAAAAGGTACCGAAATGGCACTAGGATAGTCTAGTGTAACCAAGTCCCCGAACTCATAAATCTCTGGTTCGTAGGAGTAAAGTAAATCTCTCGTTACTTTACTTGGGTTTCTAATCGACCTACCATAAAATAGATTAGTGGCGACTCCTGATTAAAAATCATTTGCATGTTAAGAATTTAAACCTAAGTCGCGATTTGGTATGGGCTTGGGAGAGCCCGAGTTAAGTCTAGGCTTAACAATCCATTAACCTAGTTTTAGGTGGTGAACCCCCGAAATTTAGGTCGCGACACGCGTCATCCTCCATCAATCAGTGTCGGCTACCCCCCAAAAAGAAACGTCAGCTCTCTACTCCTCACGCGGCCATCACACCCATCCTGATGCGTCGGGCGGTGGTGGTGGCAACATCCCCCTAAACACTCCATCTCGGCGGACATGGACCGACAGAAACTCCTGTATGACCGAACCCCCAGCCAGGCCTACATCGTACATGACCAGCACTCGAACTTGCACAAACGTCAGACTAAGGATAGTAACGCAGTTGATCTCCGAACACTCTACCTCCACGTCAGATGGGAGGCCATAAAAGGTACCTTGCGTGACAGTAAGGAGCGGCATCTTTCTAATCTGAAATGTTGGTCTCCGAAGGGGTGAGTACAGCTACTCAGCAAGTAAAAGATCCAATAAATCATTCAATGCATCACGCAATACAATCATAACAATCATAGCATAGTACACGTCATTTATGCATCAAATCATAACTTACCTTGCAGCCATGCATATATCATCATACCATATGTACATACATCCTCATGTACTCATCACCATCATGTCATACATATACCATACCATAGGTGCACACACAACCATGCACTCATCATCATCATGTCATACATGTACCATCATGTCATAGGTGCACACATAGGTGCACACACAACCATGCACTCATTATCATCATGTCATACATGTACTATCGTGCCATAGGTGCACACACAACCATGCACTCATCATCATCATGTCATACATGTACCATCATGCATATGTCACCATATCATATGTGCATGATTCAATTTCCACTTTTATCCTTCAATTTGATCACCACATCTTTCTTTTTTGGGACCACTAATTGCATCCCACATTTTTATTACTCGCACTCCAACCTGGCATTGCGAGAAACCTCCGGCACACACCACCGGGTATCCAGCACCCCCACATTCCGGGCATCTCGCATCCCAATTGGCATCACGAGGCATTCCCTAGGCACAAACCTCCGAGGCTTCCGGCACCCAACCATTCCGGGCATCTTGAAACTCCCGAGGACATCCAGGCATGTATTACAATACAGCCAGGCATCCGGCACCCCCCATCCCGGGCATCCTGATACTCCCAAGGCATTATCGACCCACCTCCAATAGTTTCCTCATTCATCATAATTAATATTCACCAATTTATGTCTCACAATCAACATGGCACATGATGTAATGACAACAAAGTCAAATTCGGCATTTGATTCTATATGCAATGCCAAATATCATCACATGCTCAGCAAGATTCAATCACCTCAACCAATATAATTATTAGGGCTCATCCAAAACAGAATAATCATAATTTCAACATTTGAAATTCGCACAATCCAGCTTGCACAGTTTTAGAAAATATTTCCATTAAATACCCGAATGGTCTTTAAAAATTATAAAATTCAAACACGTGATATTCAAGACATAATGGCATATATTTCATGAAGGACACTGCACCAAAATATTCTCATACAATTTGATATAGATCACGCATCACAGCATTTCTATTCTATCAATACAGCTTGCACAGTTTTTGAAACATTTTTGGTTAAATAGGCAATTGAACTTCAAAAAATATTAAATTTGAACATGTTGCAGAGAAGACATACAGAAATATACTTTGTTAAGAACACTTTTCCGAAAGAGCTTCATACAAAAAGATATGACCCATGCATGGAAACTGACTAAACCCGGACGCGCCAGATTACTTGGTTTTTGAAATATTTCCGATTAAATGCTCTAATGACCTTCAAAAATTATGAAATTTAAATATATGCTAATAAAGACCCTAAAGTATATTTTTCATGAAGATATAGAAGTTATATTCGTCATAGATAATTAATTATGGACGGTTGAAGCCCCTGTTTCTAACACCGAACATTTCAGGTTTAGCCGTCTCCGAAAAATCATGATTTCACTTACTTATCTTCCATATTTTCCTCTGAATTTTTGATATGTTTTGCCTAAAGAGGTCTACTACAACTTTCATTAAGCAATCAAGGTGATATTTTTAAAGGAAAGTCACTTTATAGTCCACGAAGTCACTGGAGTTCAGTACAACATTTCCAGATCTAATGTCTTCAAAGAAAAATCGTTTCACTAGGCTATACTTGTTCGTTTTACCTCAAATTTGAGTATGTTAGTATTCCAGATGTGCTATACAACTTTTGTGAAGGGGTTGAAGTGAAATTTTCAGTAAAAGTTACATGCAACACACAAAATCACCAAGAGGTCAACAAAACAGTTTCAGATCTAACATTTTCGTAGAGGGAGGGTTTCACCCCGCAAAACTCATCTATTTTGCCTCAAATTTTATTATGTTATACTGTAAGATGTTTTCTACAAATTTAATGAAGAAGTAAAAGCCAAAATCCGACTCAAACATTGCATGCAAGCCACTACAACATTCTGGGTTAGATGGTTTACTCGAGAACAGCTTACTACTTCAAAACAACACACTCAAAACTTCGGTTTTTCACACCCTAGACATCCGAAAATCATCACCATTCAATAACACATTCTAGACACAACATGCAAGAGTAGATCAAAGGATCTAACTTGCCTCCAAACTGAGCTACGGCGAGCACAACGGCGGCGAATGACGGACACACGGGCGGCTACGAGCAACGGACACACGGCTTCTTCCTCGTGCGACCTTCTCCTCCTCTCTCCCGGTTTCTCTTGGTAACTCTCTCTCTCTCTCTCTCTCTCTCACTTTGGACGACACACCTCCTCCCTAAACCAGCCACCTTTTCTTTTCATTTCTCTCCTACTCATCATTGGCAATGATTGATTCTTGCATGGATGACACTTGGTCATCAACTTGGGACAAATGGGGGAGGACATGCAAAACCAGTTCCCCCCCCCCCTTCCTCACGGTCGACGGCCCCTTATGGTTCTAATGGGCCAACCAACTGGTCCATCTTAGGCCCATCCCTCTTGGGCCTAAGACCCAAGTTTAATGAGATCAAATTTTAACCCCTTTTTAAAACTAATTAAATCTCTATTTAATTAAAACACTAGATTGCAAATTAAGATAACTATATACTTGAAATTATAAATACATAAGTCCCCATCTATCATACATATGGCCAAAGATAAAACTTCATTTCCAAAATTCATCCATTAAAGACTTGGCTATACGTCTCATTGTAAATCATGGGTTAGAAGGCTACAAATTACACTATCGGTACTTCCATCACCTATCCATGGTCCATGGCATATTCAGGGATTTTATGAAATTCTAGGATACCACATGATCACCTTACATGTTAGTGGATATGTGTAAAATCAATCAAACTGCCTGATAAAATATATATATATATATATATATATTTTTTTTTTTTTAAATGAACAAGATTATGTACCGAAATGACACTAGTTGACCAATTAGTGTAATCAAGTCCACGACCTTAGATTTTCTGATTGCGTAGGAAGTGTGGCATACTATTGTGCTTCACTTGGTTTCTAGCCGACCCCAATAGATTAGTGGCGACTCCTTTTGTGCGAAATTTCTAAAAAATATCCTAATGTCACGCGGGGTATGAGCTTGAGAGAGCCCACGCCTAATCATGGGCCTATGACTCGTCTTTTAGGCAATACTCCTAAACTTGTTTTCTTCCCTCGAGGCTAGGTCGCAACAACTTGGCGACTCTACTTGAGACTTGGTTTTAGATCATAGAGGACTTAGGCCAAAATTAATCTTGTTCAAAAATATTTTTGTTTGACAAAAAGGATTCTAGGTACATCCTTAACATTAAAGGTGTTAAATATTTTTGCAGAATGGGAGGTATAAGAGGAAGTGTTTGCTTACCTTTGTATTGTAGGGAGGTGTAGGAATGTATGGTTTATCTTTTATGTACGGAGTGTTGTTTGCTTATGAATTATTGTGCATGTATCCTTTACATTACACTACACTATGACACACACTACCTGCCGCCGGACCTAGGCCGCATAGGATCACCTAGGATGGTGTTGAGGTGGGTACCACTTCGACTACAATCGTGTAGTACGAGTCGCTCATCTTAACTCCGAAATTTCTTTCTTCACGTTGAAAGTACCCACCCCGGTCTGAAACCGCGCGACATGGGTTGGTTCTTTGATGAAGTCGGAGTCATGGGTAACTCGACCCAACCACGACCTTGTTGGTTTAGTCCAGTGATCCTATGGCTCCATTTTGAGCCGTATAGAGTAGAAATCGGACCACATTTCATGTGCATGTCTATGTAAAAAAAAAAAGAAAAAAAGAAGAAGAGACAAAGGTCAGCACCCATTGTAAGTGTCATTTCCCTTTTTATTTGCTCATTTTGTATTGTATTTTCATCTTGAAATTCACGGAAATCAATCGAATGCCCTCAGTGATGTAGGTTTATTATGATTGAAAAATTGGCAATCACTTTTGACAAGTGAACATTTGAATGCAAGTTCTAAACATTTTGATTTGGTCCTATTAAACACATGATTTTATTTAAATTCCTAATTATGGGCTCAAAATCACTTTTAAAAAAATGCCAGAAAAGGGGCTCGCAAGTTGTGATTATATATTGGGGCATAAAAATTGAGATTGCATTTTTTTATCAAACTCTTTCCTTCTCACATTTTGGGACTGAAATGCAAATCACATTTTGTATAGATTTCTCAAAATAGAAGTCACTTCATTTTTTGCAAGAGTAAAATCATAAAATCAATCTCTTTAAAAAAAAATCAATGCCACTTTTGCATATGAAACTTTTGGAATAAAAGTAAACTTTCGATTGATGGTCGTGGAGTGATTATTTTAATGATATCTTCTCTTATGATAAAATCTTGGCGAAATACGAAAACCTCGTAATAAGGACTGTGGGGGCATGTACCGTCCTTGATTTTATTGTAAGAAGCGACCTCATTGAGATATCATTTTCTCTCATTGACGTATTGTTATTGTCATCTTTTTACAGGTTATGCATGATGCTCCTTGACATTCTCATGGTGACCACATAAAGAAGTGAATTATAGAGTTAGGACATGAGTTGATTTTTACTTTCATCCGTGCAAGAATTTCTTGTATTTTATCATTGTCTTTATTCTTGTTAAGAACCATGTTTTCCGTTTTGGGTTTTGATTGTGAATCCAATTGATGCTTTTGTAAATCACGCGACTCATTTTTTATTTTTTATGATGGAATTCAACTTCATGAAAATCATCCCTTAAAAAAAAAACGAATTCAAAAGTGTTTCAAGTGAATCTTTACATTTACCTTCCCAAATGAATCTCAAGAAAGCTTTGCTTAAGGCTCTCTCTTCACAAAATCGCTTTCTCCAGTAGGACGATGAGTTTATTTGAGATTGACATTTGCTCATTTTAAAAGATAAAAGTGTAGGCTCATGGAACTTGAGGAGTAAGCATGTGCCGAGGATGCCTTGGTGCCAATTTTCCGTAGAGGCGGAACGAAGTTGAATTCTATTCTGGGAAGTTTTGTTATTCACAAATGCCTTAGATGCCAAAACAACCCATCGATCTCGTTCACTTTGCATGCTGAGACAAATGAAAGGAGTTGCCAAATATCCAAAAATACGAATTCGAAGGAAGAGTAAATTGTATCAATTCCAATTATCCATTTCTGATACCGTTTCTGACATGATTTTCTTTTCATTGTCAAGGAGAAATCCAGAGTACCAAGTTATGTAACATTCCAACAAATGCAATAGAGCGTTATTAAGTCCTATTCATCTTAAATAAAGAAGGATTCAAATGAAGCATAGGGGCAATATTTTCCATTCCTCCATAAGGGACAAATTGGGATGTCGATTGCCGGACTTTGGAAAGGGATGTATTTTGTTCCTAAGCGCGATTCTCTTTAGCATAAAAGATGACATATTCTTTTCTTTGGTACAAGACGGATTCGAACAGAACAAAGGTTTGAATGGGAGAGCAATGTTTGATTTAGAAAAAATCTCTCATTCACCCCATCAATGAAGTGTGCTAGAACAACATTGTCAAATTCATCAAAAAGGATGTATCGTTCCTCAGTTGAACCTAACTAAGTATAGAGATAACTCGTTTCATCTCCCCTTCTTATAGAGTGATAAATAAAAAAAGTTGCACCTTGACTGTAGAAGCAGCGCCTTCTACCAAGGAATCAGGAAAACGTCAAACACTTAAAGGCGAATGCAAGGGAAGGGTATTGTCCAGTTACCAAGTACCCACGAAGGTGAATCCAAGAGATGCTAGCGCCCAAAGGATGAAAGAAAATGAAGGGTAATAATGTATCGTTTTCAATCCCTAAAGATTGTTGCACTAATATATTCTTTCACATTCTTTACAGGGTTACCGAGTCACCGTGCCGCAGACAAGCACAAAATTTTTTGAGCATCATATTAATCTACTCAGACGATCTCAACAGAGTGAAATAGAGATGTTAATCATGCAAAGTAGAGGATACTTAAGATGAGGAAAAGCAAGTTATTTCCAAACACATCCTTCAAACACTTTTGAGAGTTGAGTGAAAAACAACATTTTCCTAGGACAAATGATTCATTCGCATCGACCATAAAGATCGAGATGATAAAGGCATTTCCTTCATCAATCCCAAGCATTGCACTAATCTAATGCTATCCCTTTGGGCTGAAAAAAATGATGATACTTCAAAGTACCCTTGTCGAGAACGACCCTACATTGGGGGCAGCATAGGGGGTTATGATCATGTTGTAGAGCGAAAGATTGAGAAAGATTCAATTACTTTCACTTGCATCAATCTTCTGGTGATAGCTTCAGAGGAATTTTCATTCGAGCTTGACTCATCCTAAGGTGAAGAAGATCATTTCTTTCTCTACCCAAACACTGATATCCATTGCATTAACTAATTTTTGCCTGATTATTTATTTCCGAACCTCGAGCGGTGATCATCTCCCTTCACTGGGGCAAGTTATAAGAATTGACCAAATACAATTGACAGTCACGAGAAAATGTGAAAAGCATCTCGAAAGTTATAAGAGCTACAAAAGTTCAAAGAGAAAAAAGTGTGACAAACTAGGGGGCATGAAAAAGTAGTGTACCTGGTAAAAGCAAGGCTAATGCCCGTGAAGAAAAAAAAGAAGCCAAAAAGCTGCATCTTATGTGGAAGAAAAAATTATCAAAGTTCAAGTGCCTCGTAAAAAAAAAAAAAAAAAATCATCGTAGGAGCAAAGGACATTAGAGAAATGAGCAAAGCTCTCATGCATAAATGATTAGTCAACGGACTTTTGAGATGTGCTGTGTTTCAAAAGCCAAATACTTTCGAAAGGTTGAGTGACCCGGTCACGATGCCATGATAATCATCGACTCTTAAAAATCCTCTTGAAAATTTTAAGCTTTTAAAACCTCTCCCAAGCCAACATTACAACCCCTTTCCAAAGTCTCTTTAGATTAGGATGGTTTGAGTGAAAATGAGAATGCCACAAAGAAAACTATCACTTGAAGGAGTGGAGGTACTTCTATCTTGTCTTATCTTCAAAGTTCTCGACTTATAAACCTGATGAAGATAACGACAAATATTCATTTATTGGCCTCAAAGCAATAATTCATTTGTGTAAGCCCTAACCGAGCCTATATTGCAGTCCTTTCAAAAGACCTTTTTGATAGATCGGATTGTGCTCATTGTGAATGTTTCTGAAAGCCTTTAAGATGGGTTATGTGAGATACCCTCAACAATCAGTTACTTCCCACGCAAATGGATGGGATCAAGCAGTCATTTTATCAAGAATGTGTAAGAAACCCTTTATGACTAAGAAGCTCTAGCTTGGCATGCTTAATGAGCCTTTTTCACGAGTTGTAGCTATTCTGATAAGAACTTGACTCCGGAGAATTTGATGATTAATGATACATTCCCGAACAAGATGACAGTTTTGCACCACATGACACTGATTGACATCAAATGTTTTTTAAAAGCAGTCGGACTTAGCTTGATTAGCTTGTTCAATTAATGCTGCAATATTGCTAATGTGTCTCTTGATGACGTCTCTAATAACATTTGCTCAAGTTGAGTTTGATAGGGTTCCCTAGTGAAGTCATGCATTTTTTTCAAAGGGTTAGCGAGTGCTTCCCTAAAAACCAAAAGTTCATGGGTCTATCCCTAAACCACAAGGTTCGTGAGTCTATTCTTAAACCATACAGTTTGTGGTATCATCCGTAAACCATGTTTGTTTGTTCACAGTCAAAACTCATTTGTACACGATGAGACTATCACACCCGATCGAAACCCGTTCATACACGGTAAGACCTTCCTCCTAATCGAAACCCATTCGTACACAGTAAAACTATCATATCCGGTTGAAACCCATTGTTACATGGTAAGACCACTTTCCTCTCTTCTTATGACCTGGAGAGTTTTGTATCCTAGAGTCTTATCTCTTCTTATGACCTGGTGGGCTTTTGTAGCTTGGAGTTTTCTCTCTTCTTATGACCCAGAGAGCTTTGCATCCTGAAGTCTTTTCTCTTCTTATGACCCAGTGGGCTTTTGTAGCCCGGAGTCTTCTCTCTTCTTATGACCTGGAGAGCTTTATATCTTGGAGTCTTCTCTCTTCTTATGACCCGAAGAGCTTTGAATTCTGGAGTCTTTTCTCTTCTTATGACCCGGTGGGCTTTTGTAGCCCGAAATCTTCTATCTTCTTATGACCCGAAGAGCTTTGTATCCTAGAGTCTTCTCTCTTCTTATGACCTGGAGAGCTTTGTATTATGGAGTCTTTTCTCTTCTTATGATCCAGTGGACTTCTGTAACCCAAAGTCTTCTCTCTTCTTATGACCCGGAGAGCTTTGTATCATGTAGTCTTTTCTCTTCTTATGACTCAGTGGGCTTTCTATAACGCAGAGTCTTCTCTCTTCTTATGACCCGGAGAGTTTTATATCCTGGAGTCTTTTCTCTTCTTATGACCCGGTGAGCTTCTGTAGCCCGGAGTCTTCTCTATTCTTATGACCCGGAGAGCTTTGTATTCTAGAGTCTTCTCTCTTCTTATGATCCGGAGAGCTTTGTATCATGGAGTCTTTTCTCTTATTATGACCTGGTGGGCTTTTGTAGCCCAGAATTTTCTCTTCCTATGACCAGGAGAGCTTTGTATCCTTAGAGTCTTCTCTCTTCTTATGACCCGGTGGGCTTCTGTAGCCCGGAGTCTTCTCTCTTCTTATGACACGGAGAGCTTTGTAGGAGAGCTTTTGTAGCCTGGAATGCTTTGTAACCCGGAGTCATTCTTCTTATGACATGGAGAGCTTTGTAACCTGGCGTGCTTTTGTAGCTCGGAGTCCTTCTTCTTATAACACGGAGAGCTTTATAGCCTATTGTGCTTTTGTAGCCCGGAGTGTTTTGTAGCCCAAAGTCCTTCTTCTTATGACACGGAAAGCTTTATAGCCCGGCGAGCTTTTGTAGCCCGAAGTCCTTCTTCTTATGACCTGATGGGCTTTTGTAGCCTGGAGTCATTCTTTCTCCTATTGACAAGACGTGTTCCCATAGCTTTAAGTTTTCTTCATCGACCTGATACATGCCTATGCACCTAGGGTCTCTCTATTGCCAAAATAATTTAGGTGTCTTTTGTCTTTGAATGAAACCTTTCCAGCTCCCATTCAAAGAGGGGCAGCTGTTAACATCTAAATTTTACAATTTTATTTAGGACTTAATTGTGTACAAAATTAAGAATTAGTTGCTAAAAAAAAGCAAAAACAAAAACAACAAAAAAAAAGAGAAAAAAGAAAACGTGGAAGGGGTCGGGCAGGATCCTGCCTTGGCCCGGCCCATGCTGCCTTCTTCTTCCTCTTCGTGCGTGAAACCTTAGGAGAAGAGGGAGAAAAAAAAACAGAGGCAAAGGGGAGGACGGCAGAGGAGAACCTAGAATAGAGAGAGGGAGAGCTCGAGGGAGACCGGACACAGAGAGAAAACAAGGAGAGGGAGCTTAGCAGAGAGAGAGGGGAGCTCAAGAGAAAGGAGGCCTTGCCGCCTCAACCTAACACCGCCATCGTCGCCGTCGTTGCGTCTCCTAGCCGCCAACCCTTGTTGCCGCCTCCAACACCTTTGGAAACCAGTCGCGAAGTAGGGGTCGCAGTCGTCAGGCTCGACTGACGTCCTCGCCACATCCACTAGCAATCCCCGACCTCAGAGGTCAGGGGTTGCCCTTGCTCGCCCAGTTGAGGTAGTGCTGTCGCGGTCCTAGCCGGAGGAGCCGCTTGTGCCGTCACCAGCCACATTTCTCCAAACACCACTATTGTTGCCGACGAGCCACCCAATCGACGCCGTTCACCGCCGTTTTCCCCAAAACCCAGATCTAAAGAAACGAGAGAGGGAGAGAGGACCAGAGAGGAGAAAGGGGGGGTCTTCGAAGCCGTCCAAGCCTCCTCGCGCCACCACCGCTCTGCCCAAGTTGGCTGCCATCTCGCCAACCACCAGAGTTCCTCCTCGCCCGCGAGCTCGCGCCACCGCTTCACTTGCAAGCTTGCATTGTTGTCCCCGTTGCTGCTGCTACCTCGCTGCTCCATCCTCCTACCCGACGCTGCCCAAGCCGACGTTGTTGCTCGCTACATCGCCACCGTCATCAAGCCCATCACCGTTGTTGACGTCCCAACTAATCCCTCCGGCGCCACGGATAACCCGAAGGCTCCAGAATTTGGGTCGTGTGAGTCGGGCCAGGTCCAATCAACCAAGTAGGGTTTTGGGTGTTTTGGGTCGGGTTTGGGTTGTTTTTGCATTGGGCTCGCACACCGGGCCCACCCGCTAGTTTTTGCTGGTTTGGATCCTGCGGCTCGGTCTGGCCCCGGATTTTATTTTAGTGTATTTTACTATTTAAAAAAATTAAAAGAAATTTTGAAAATCCAAAAAATATTTTAAAAATATTTTAAAAAATTTAATTAAAAATACTTTAAAAAATTAAAAATTTTGTAAATAAAAAAATAATGGGGTTTGATTAGGAATTGCTATATATTTCTTTTCTTTTTTAATGTAATTAGACATTTATTTGCTCATATTTTGATTATATCGTATGTTTAATTTGCATATTTGATTATGTTTAATTGCACGTGTTTAATTTTACTACAATTAAGATCTTGGTAGTTATGGTTGTTACTTTAATGACTGCGGACCCATATGATCACCTCACGTGTTAGTAGATATGTGTAAAATCAATCCAAATTGCCTAATAAAAATATTTTCTTTTAAAATGAACAAGATTAGATACTGAAATGGTACTAATTGACCAATTAGTGTAATCAAGGCACTAATAGACCAATTAGTGTAATCAAGTCCTCGACTTTAGATTCTCCGGTTACATAGGAAGTGTGACATACTCCCATACCTCACTTAGTTTAGCCAACCCCAACAGGCTAGTGGTGACTCCTTTTGTGTGAAATTCTTAAAAATATCCCAATGTCACGGGGGATATGGGCTTGGAAGAGCTCGCGCCTAATCAATACCATGAAGAAAAAATCAATACAAAAGGGAGAAGTTGAAGCTGAATGAGATCATCCTCTTCTTTCATTCATCTGAGAGCTCAATTAACCATTCGTTCTGTTTTTACATGCTTTTATATAACAACAGAGGAAAAACTTCTAGATCTAAACCAACCACTCCTTGAATGACAGCTCAGCGCACACACATAACAGAAAAATAGAGCTCATGCATATGTGTACAAGAAATAACTCTGCTGAAGCAAAGGACATAGTTTTACGCCCTTCTAGTTTTACTGGCTGCTCCTTCTTCGCGCCAATCCTCTGTGTCCTCTGTTTTAGTTGACTTTTGTTGCTGAGTTTCTTCCTGCTGCTTCCTTCTAAGCATTTGCAGCGCTGCATTCTCAACATTCTCAAATAGCCACGGTGGCCAAATTGCTGATGCCAAGCAGATGCTGCAATCTCGATAGTTTCTCTGGGGCAGGCTCGCCCTTCATGTATATAGCAAATATGTCTGTCAATTCTTCTGGCACTTCCCTAGACAGTGGCTCTGCCGTCACCGCTTTGTCGCATGCCAGCAAATCATTGAGAAAGAGGAAACCTGCACACGGCAATTGAAACAGGCTTAAAAAGGAGGCACGCCATTCTAGCAAACATATCAACCCTCAAAATTCACAGCTCACGACTGGTAGAAGAACATAGGATGACAAACTCTGTTGAGTCCGTACCACTCCCTGTCGATTCCTTTGCCTCAACAAGGCCACGGCCTGAATAAGTGAATTTGACAACCTACTACGAGCTAGCTTTGTCGGCATTGATATTCAGGTCGGCTGGTATTTTCTCATAAACTTCCACCTCGTCAAATTCACCGGTGTCATCCATGGTTTTTCTTGAAGAGGTTCTCCCTCAGGCTCTTGGATATCATGCTATCTAAATCCACCCTCGCTTCCTTCAGTTCTCGGATCTGCTTTATATTGAGCCTCCCCTGACTGACAGCAGTTTCTATTGCAGCTGCCATCTTTGTAGTCGTAATGCTCTTAATTACTTTCTAAGCATATTCGGAGGCAAGCCAACTTGCTTCTGCACCTCATTCAGCTGCTCAATCCTAGCCTTCGTCAGCTGACCATCAGCTAATATCACCTCTGCTTGTTGCCTGAATGCCTGCTCAGCGAGACCCCGGCGGACCTCTACAATCTCCTTAGGAGTCAAGCCAAGGATACCGCCAAGCTGGTTTAGCAATACAAATTCAGAGTCATCCTTTTTGGTTGTGATTTGGGCTCCAAAGGGGATATTCGTTACTTCTCCAGTCAGGCAAAACAATAGATATGTCTTATAGAGGACGGTCCTGTCCCTCTCTGGAAGATCATCCTTCAAATTTATCTCTGTTTGGCCTTGCTTTCCTAACTTGGCTGTAAGTTCTTTACTGGGTCTTATCTTTCTAAGTGTCTGGAGAGACTCCCACTCCTCCTCTTCGATTTCTATTTCTACCTCCTTAGCAGCTTCTTCAGATGCAGTATCAGGTGATTCCCCTTTATGTCTGCCACCACCTCAGTAACAATTAAGGTATTAAAGGCGATCATCTTCTTAAGCTCTCTAGCAGATTCAGTACGATTCTGAGCTGCTCGTGCTCATTTAATGTAATTAATGAAAATCTTTCTGTCCTGCATGGAGATAAGGCGATCGAAGGTTATGATTAGCTGGAATAAAAGTATAACCATGAATCTTTCGATTGTCCTAAGACAAATTACGAACTGAAAGAAAGATCCTCAAAACTTAAAACTACGTACATGCACATGCTTACACGATCAAATGTCAACTGACGCTACATGCAAGACACGCATATCCTTCTTGTTAGTAGACTTCACAGCAAAATATCACCAAGAGGGTGCTAATTGGTATAAATCGATATATGTAGTCAAGTTCGTGCTTTACACCTGACTATATATAGTCTATCTATCAGCTGCCTCCATGCCCATATGAGCACAGGACCACCATACGTATTTATGCAATTCAATCCGTGGGGGATATCATAATCCGAGTCAAATTCATGCTCGCTAAATAAGTGATGAATCTTCAGGATCCAAGGCAAATTCATTTCAAATAATCAAAACACATCGTCTAACTTCCAAACTGGCATTCCAGGCAACAGTGAAAGGGACAGCAAGACACAAGAAAACGCAAGGACAAAAAGGAGATAGACAAGGATGCCATTAGGAGAAGAGATCAATCAGTTGTGTTTGACCAAAACCGGTAACTTTCTTCTTCGATTCCAGTCCCTTTTAGTGAAATGACTTTACTTACCTATACAGGGGTAGAGGAATGCAGAAAATGGACTTAAGAAAAGACGTTATTCCAAATTTCTAAAATGAAACTCCTTTTATGTTATATTTCTTAAGAATATTGATGTTCTATCTATCGTTGCCACTACTCCAAGAGAATAGCATGAACCTTGACAAAAAGTAAGGTTGACCCATTGTAGCCTGAACACAAGTATGTCATCCATGTCATATGAGTGAGTGAGAGAGAAAAAAAAGGGGGAGGGAGAGAGGTCTGCCAAAAGGGAAGGAATCGTAAAAGAAGATACTCACAGCTGTGCTGGCAATAGACATGGCAGCCTCCCTTGTCAAGCGCAAGCCATGAGCTGCTTTGCTCACAGATTTCTTCACTTCTGCATCATATCCATCTACTCCCGTGGCAATCGCATCCTCCACAACCTGGATTTAACAGTTCAGGTAAGTCAGTACAGTCAAACCAATTTCTTTGCAGACAAATGTATCGCACAAAATATGCGTCAGATGTGAAGTTGGAACATAGTGAAGTCAGTTGTGATGTTTACCTTCTCGAATAAACTGCCACATATACTGGAGTGAGCTGCTTCAACAGTTTGCTGAGAGATACAGAGCATAACTCGTACTCGTAGTAAAGCTTTAACATTCTCTTCACTCAGTTCTCCATCAGCAACACACTGCTGAACTTTCTGCCTGTAAATTTCTACATGTGAAAAATAAAAAGTGATGTCATCGGGTATTGTATGATGGCTTTATGCAGTACATAAACATGAAATTCTTAAATTTCGCTCTATCAACGATTTTCAAAATTCACTGTGTTCTACTCAGGAAGAAAGTTCCTTTTGCTACCAATTTTCACATTGCTAGATAGATAATAAAGTTGAAAACTTTAAGAACCATTGAACCACAGCAGAAATAAGCGAACAAGAAAAGAAGAGAGCGAACATGAATGACTATCGATTAGTGCTCTAGTATAGGAAATTAATGAAAATACCTTCATGAATCTCACTAGCCTTCTGTGGATCAAATCGCAACTCTTCACATAGGTTTTGGAGGAATACTGCTTTGCTATCCGCAGCTTCCAATTCACCAAAATAAATGACCGTTGAAATCGTTTATGATATACCTTTGCAGTTACGTCAAGCGCGATAGCTTCCTATTCTCCCCTTATTTCTCCCGACACAAGCCTCAGAAATTCGCCACTGTTCACAGAGTCTTCGGTGCAAGTAACGTCTCCAAGATGCTCATGTTGGGCCACAGCTTCCTCTTTCTATGCTACTGCTAATGGTCCAGTGCTACATATCGATACGTTTATGTCAATCTTTCATTTCTTGATCACTGAACATACATGCACATATGATCTGGGATTGTCTATAGGAGGTGCCGGAGAGCCAAAGAACTGATACCGCCAACAGTTTGGTGTACGAAGCGAATCTTAGGCTGAGAGACCCATTGCACGGATGCATGGGTGCAATATCGGCTTTGCAACAGCAGATCCAGACTCTGCAGGCTGAACTCAACGCTGTAAGAAGTGAGATACTGAGATTCAAATACAAAGAAGCGGCCACTAACAATCATATAATATAATACGCGGAAACGAATCTTGCAATTTACGTCAACGCGAAATCACCAAAGAAATTGTTGGGAATAACGGATCTCCGAAAACCGGATTCGACACTAAATCGAACCCCTAAATCAATGCGGAAGACGAAGCCCGGGAAAACACGTATCACCGATCATAAAGCACACCACGGAGTCGAGCGTACCTTGTTAGCCATAGATTAGACACCGACGCCGATAAAGGAAGAGAAACTGGCCTTGTTCGATCCGATGACGCCTTGAAGGAGAGAAAACAACGGCCTTGTTCTTACTGTTTTTCTTTTGTTGGAGAGAGAGCGAGGGAGAGAACGTACGTATGTTCTAATTCCAAGAGGTGTCTTCTCTCTCTCTCTCTCTCTCCTCCCTTTTATACCTTCCCCCATCCACAGGCCCTATTCCCGTGGGCCGGGCCTTTTTGGCCCAGCATGGGCGGACGGGCCTTTAAGCCCATCACCAATTAAAACCATCATCTCCCACTCGCACATGGTGGGCTGAACAGGATTCTCTTTACCTCTCTTCAACATTCATACCGGTGAATAATCCGTGCGACCAAAGATACTTTGAGAGCTCGTTGCCACACATCTGTTAGGAATATATAGCAGCTCATAATGGGCATCACACTCCGAGTAGATTTAGTATGCAGTACCCTAGATCGATTGATCACATTTATATCTCTCTTGATCTCTTTCAAACAATGATATATATATATATATATATATATATATATATATATATATTGTATTCACAATTATGATTATCACAAAAACAGTTATAATTGGTTAACCGGTGAATACAAAAACACAATGTGATTCTCCAAATTCGATCTTCCTCTTCCTTTCAAACTCTCAATTTCAGTTCAGCTTGCTTTTCTAGAAATGCCCTATTAGATCGAATCTAACTCATGACCATTGGCAACATCCTAAGATAGCAAACACTAAATAGAAATTTTGAGAATAAGTAAGAGTCATGAGGGGACTAAAAATTGAGGAACTCTTTTTCTCAAGATTCTCACACGTCATAAAAAGTTGAGATCAAACGTTTGCCACTCTTATTGGTCGTCTCATGCATACGTAGTATGAAATACGTATTACGGTATTAACTCCTTTCCCATGGAGCGTATGTCTACACTTTCAATACTGTACAGATGATAGTTCAGACATACCCAATGTCTAACTTGAGTTCACGTATCTACTCATTCACAAAATTCATCAGAACTCACATCTGGCATCATAGACAGATTAAAGTAAAATATGTGGGGTATTTTTACTTTTGGACATAGTAAGTATTATGTCCTCATCTTAACACTTAGTTAAGGCGACATACATATTTTAAGCTTGAGCTCTCGATTATCACCTAGATAATAAGCTTAAAAATAGTCTCATCTCTATTTATCACACAATAAATAGAGGCGATTACCCGTATGAGTGGGCTAATCTTATATCTGTCCGACATACTTCTCTTAACTTAAAGTAATGCACTGAGCATTAAGATGCATAAAGATCAAACAAAGATACATAGGCATTAATGATGAAAAACACAAATTCATCAAATGTGAACACTTCGGGGAAATTATAATCTAGTACATTATCCTCTACGCAATCCTAGAGATTTCATATGGCCACAAAACATATCTCTAGGTATTGGCTTTGTCACAAGATCTGCTACCATTCTATGCGTAGTATGTACTCTAAGTTCACATCTTTTCGTGCAATCATATCCTTGACAAAAGTATACTTGGTATCTATATGTTTGGTCTTGCCATGATATTTTGGATCTTTGGTGTACGCTTTTGCTGCTTGGCTATCACAGTTAACCAACAATGAATCTGCAGCACTTCAAAGAACACCTAAATGATCCAATAATCTCTTAAGCCAAACATCTTCTTTTATTGCTGCTGATAATGCCACGGACTCAACTTCTATCGTGGACAAGGCTATACACTTTTGTTTCTTAATGCTCCAACATATGGTGCCTATTATTCGGTAAGAAAACAAATCTAGAGGTAGATTTTATTTCATTTAAATCTCCTCACCAATCAGCATCGGAATAGCCTTTGAGTTGCAGATCCTTTCTATTATAACTCAGCGTATAATCAGCAGTCCCCTTTAGATACATTAGTATTCATTTAACAGCTTTCCAACGTGCTTGACCTGGATTAGATTGGTATCTACTCACCATTCCAACTACATAACATATGTCAGGTCTTGTACACATCATAGCGAACATCAAGCTTCTAACAGCACTAGCATAAGGAACATGTTTCGTTTGTTCCTTCTCTTGTGGAGTCCTTGGACACAGTTTATGGCTCAATCCTTCACCTTTTGCAATAGGAGTGTCTATGGGTTTACAATACCATATCCTTCAATTCAAAATTGGAAGACAACCAACTTTTGACAGTATTGACAAACTCCATATTACTTCCGGCAATTAGTATATCATCAACATATAATGATATGATCACAAATTGATCCTTGGATCTTTTGATATATACACAATGATCCTCATCTATCATTGTAAAATCATATGCCATTATGGTATTATGAAAGCGTATATACCATTGTCTTGACGACTGCTTAAGGCCATATATCGACCTCAAAAGTCGACATACATTTTCTTCTTGGCCTTTCACTATGAAACCAGCAGGTTGTTCCATATATGTTCATTCCTTTAATTCTCCATTGAAGAAAGCAGTCTTTACATCCATTTGATGTAACTCAAGATCCAGACTAGCCACTATTGCCAGAATAATGCGAATTGAGGTAAATCCCTCTACAGAAGAAAATGTATCTTCATCATCAATTCCTTCCTGTTGATTATACCCCTTCGCCACAAGGCGAGCCTTATGCCTTTCTATCGAGCCATCAGCCTTTCGCTTTATTTTGAGAACCCACTTGTTCCCAATAGCTTTGTGTCCTTTTGGAAGATCAACTAGTTCCCAGACTTTGGTTTGATTTCATTGACTCAATTTCCTCTTTCATTGCATGAATCCATTTTTCCTTATTAGGGCAATTTCGAGCCTCATTAATATTTCTTGGCTCATCCTCATCTAGTGAAGCAACCATAAAAGTTTCACTTTCAATGTCAAAACATCGACGTGGGAATACTTTGGCGGCTTGTTCACCGTATGGGAGATTGTACACTTAGCACATCATTCCCCATTATGCTCCCACTTGGATTAGGTAATGATGATGTCGTCACATCAGGCGGTTGCAATTGAGAATGAGTTGAATTCAATTCATCATATCTCATATTACTCCCACTTGGACGAACTCCACTGACATCATTATCTTGATCCAAGGTTTCAAATAGGGAGTAATTTTCCCTATTTCGCCCCTCTTAGGAAATTCATCCACTAAGGATGTGACATCCCGTGATTCAAATTCAGTTATACTCCCACTTTCCTGCTCACCTATGAACACATACCCTTTTGAGTGTTCGCAGTATCTCATGAAAATACTCTTATTTTATTTGGGACCATATTTCCCAAATTTGTGAGAGGGCTCATTAGTATAGGTAGCACAATCCCATGGCTTAAGAAAACTTAAGTCCGGTTTTCTACCTGTCCACAACTTATATGGAGTGGAAGCAACTGATTTGGAAGGCACCCGGTTAAATATATAGGCAGCAGTTAACAACACATCACTCCAAAAGTGATATATAAGTTAGCATACGCCATCATGGACCTAACCATTTCCAGTAGGGTTCTATTTCTTCTCTCTGCAACACCATTTTGTTGAGGAGTATATGGAATAGACAACTATATTTCTATTCCTTTTCATCACATTATTTTCTAAACTCATCAGATAAATATTCTCGACCTCGATCGGATCTCAATACTTTTATTTTCTTGTCTAATTGATTTTTTTTTAAAATTCATAAACCTTTTGAAATAACATATGCTTCAGATTTATGAGAAATCAAATAGACACATCCGAATCGAGTATAATCATCTATTAAAAGTGATGAAGTAAACAGTCTCATACCTTCCTCTTACATTCATTGAACCACAAACGTCATAATTGATTAAATGCAGAGGAACGTCAGCTCTTTTACCTTTTTCAAATGGTTTCCTTGTCATTTTCCCTTCTAGGCAATGCTTACATATGGACAAATCGACTTATTCAATATTGCCCAACAAGCCCTCTTTGGCTAGTCTATTCATATGTTGTTGGCCAATATGACCAAGTCTAGCATGCCACACATTCACATCATTATCATATGAAGTAGGAGACGTGAAACAAGGGAATAACATATATTAACATCACCACAGTCAACATTTAGTACAATAAAACCATCTAGAAAGTGATCACAATCATAGTAGTTTGTATCCAAATACAAATCTACACCGTTATTACGGAAGTTCACACTAAAACCAAGTTTAACCAACATTAAAACAGACACTTAAATTTCGACGAATCTCCAGAGCATTTAGAACATCATGTAGGAACAAGGTGCATCCACCACACATGTTCAATTGGCAGGTACCAATCCCTTTAACTTCAGCTCTGGAGTTGTTTCCCACATAGATCCACTTAGTTCCAGTTGGTATTCGTCGGAATTCCACGAAGGATCTTTTATCCTTCGCTACATCGTCTGTTGCTCCTGAATCTACAGTCCACAAAGGGTTGGATTCAGCTAATAATGCAGAACTTGACACAAAAGTAAAGTTCTCAAATGTACAAGAGGTGTTTACCTTCTTTGGCTCACGACAGTCGCGAGCATAGTGACCTTTCTTGTCACAATTGTAACACTTCACCCTTGACATTTTCTTAACTTGAGGACGTTTTCCTCTCTTGTGTTGGTTAACTCTTGATCTCTTGCAATAAGGACTTGATCATTTGCATTCCCACATATTGAACGAATCAATACGCTTGCGCTTAGAGCTCACAGCCTTTTCTAAGCTAGAACCAGCATTGCAAATATTTATTTTCAACTCACATGCCGTTAAGCGGTCCTCTACCAGCTCAAGGTGGCGCACAGCATCCTCAAGATCTTCCATACTATGGTCAAGAGCTTCTAGTGCTTCTTGCTTTTCCAGCACATATTGAATCTTCATATTCAATATTTCACAATTGTTGCTGTTCACATCAGCAATTACGTTCTTAGTTGCTGAATCCATCAATATGAATACATCAGACATATGTGCACGAATAATTAATGCCTATCATTTATGCATCCACTTTGCACAGACCCATCATATCAATGAATAATTTCAAGTAAGGTTTCAGAATCAAAAGGTCACTACGTTTCCAATCATCTTCCAAAAATCCTAACTTAAAACTATCATTAATATAATTGTCATATGCAAAATCAATTCTATGAAGCTACAAAAACTTCTAAACTACCCACAGCTAATTACCCACGGCAATCAGCAATTAACAGAAAGCAACATATAATTTACATCCAATAAAATAATAATGCTTTCTACTAATACAACAATTTATTACACTAAGTAATATATTCAAAAAGAAATATCAACATAGAAAGAGATATTCAGCACGAAAAAAACATCTCAAACTAATCTAAGAAATAATTAGGGAAAGTCCCTTCTAATCTATCAGTCAAAACATCTGAGAAAACTGAAGGCACATTTGCCAACCATGGAAAAACTTTTGGAGAGCTTTCATGTCGCCACCAAGGCGCATTCACTCTGCGCCATGTGGTGCTCAATCTAAAGGTTGAATTTTTGGTCAACTCAATCCTATAGTATTCTCTTACAAAAGTTTCCACTAGCCCCCTGTAATCCGGGACCACGTTGACCTCCCATAGCCGATCTAACACTGCTTGCCATTCAGATGGAAGAGTGTTCATCAAAGCCGGCACCTTTTCAAAGTCCGGCATAAGATAACCATTTCAGATGATTTCCTGTATCATCTAATTGACCTTGACCATATGTGATACTAAATCACCATCAAGCCACCGATAATCAGCTAACTCTTTCATCAGCCTTTTCAGTCTAGCTCTTCCTCCATCCGTTCTTGGGATTGCAGGTATCCGTGCATAACGCATCATAGTTCCTACAACAAATGCAGAACTAAAATGGATCACCTATAATCCATAATAAACAAAATGGAAAATACATAATTTTCTATGATTCATGCAACAAATGCAGAATAAAAAATGGATTACCTCTAACCCACACAGACATAATTGAAAAAGAAATAAATTCCTTTTTTTTTTGGGTCAACGGTCAAGTCAACGGGTCAACGACCGGTCAACAGGTTAACGGCCAAGTCGTCGGACCGGTCGAGCCGCCGGGCCGGTCGGGCCGGATCACGCGAACCGCCCGCACGTGCCGCGTGAATGCGCGGGCTGACGTCACGCAGACGTCAGCTAGCACATGCCGGGCATCCGCGGGTCGGGTTGGGTCGGGTCGTCGATCGGGTCGCCGGCCAGTGATCGCCCGGCCAACCGGCGTCATTGCTGACGTCATGTTGACGTCAGCACGCGTCGGTCCGTCGACCGGCGCGTGCCGGTTTGCCGGCCGCCGGCGCCCATGTGCCGGTTCGTCGCCGGCGCGTGTGGCGCACGCGCTGGCCGATGCCAGCGCTTCGGGCGCGTGACGCCCACGCGTAGCGGCTTCTGGCCGCGTGTGTGGGCGCGTGCGGCGTCGTCCGATGGCGCACAACATGTCGCCGGACTCGCCTCGACGATCTCTTTAACCCAGTGCCTTCAGAATTCGATTTCGACTTGTGAAAACTCAGAAAAATAGCCAAACAGCGCTCGGGTGTCGGGATTTCTCGCCCCGATCCGTACGGCCGAAGGTTTTCGCGAAAAATCAATGAAAAAACGTCAAACAAGTCGGGAAAAACGTGAACTAGGGCTCTGATACCAATGTTGGGAATAACGGATCCCCGAAAACCGGATTCGACACTAAATCGAACCCCTAAATCAATGCGGAAGACAAAGCCCGGGAAAACACGTATCACCGATCGTAAAGCACACCACGGAGTCGAGCGTACCTTGTTAGCCAATGATTAGACACCGACGCCGATAGAGGAAGAGAAACTGGCCTTGTTCGATCCGATGACGCCTTGAAGGAGAGAAAACAGTGGCCTTGTTCTTACTGTTTTTCTTTTGTTGGAGAGAGAGAGAGGGAGAGAACGTACGTATGTTCTAATTCCAAGAGGTGTCTTCTCTCTCTCTCTCCTCCCTTTTATACCTTCCCCCATCCACGGGCCCTATTCTCGTGGGCCGGGCCTTTTAGGCCCAGCATGGGCGGACGGGCCTTTAAGCCCATCACCAATTAAAACCATCAGAAATAAACGAGAAAAATAAAGACATCAGAAATTTGCGTGGTTCGGTCCGAGTATCAGTACCTACGTCCACGGGGAGAGCCAGCAGCAAATAATCTAATATAATCGAAGTATAATCGTTCAAACACTCAAGTGTTTCCCACACCTAGATTTAACTCCAAATTTAAAGTGTTTATAAATAAACAACTCATTTGAAAATAAACTCATGGCACAAAATTATTGTGCATCCTTGCCTCGAAGTATAACGTGCGCTGCTCATTCGTCACTTTGACGTACGGCTTCTCTTCGGCGGAGGTACGCGTGAACGTGGGTTCTCTTGTGCGGCTTCGTTCTCCGTTGGACGCGCGCTCTAGTACGTAGGGCTTTTTTTTTTTTTCTCTTTTATACTTGTGCCCCAAAAAGTCAACAATAATTTTTTTCTCCACGTACAAACGCTTCTTTCCCCTTCTTCATTGTGTAAACGAAACCCACGCGCGTGAAAAATTGTGTGCCCAAGGTTTGGGCCCCACCATGGCTCAAGAAGAATTCGGCTCTTGCAGGCAAGCAATGAAGTTGAATTTTGGCCCAATGGACCCCATAAAATAATTCGGCTTTCGCAGCAACAAAGAAGAAAGTTTCCCTTCTTTTATTTTATTTTTATATTTCTTCTTTTTCAGCGAAAAAACTCGAGACATAATTTTAACAATTCTTCACATTGACTCGATGTTTGAAGCCAAGTTACAGTGCTCATCATTCATGTTGCTCTCCCAACGCCCCAACGGGCGCTCACTCTCCATAGACGCTAATAGAGTTCAAGCAGAGCTTGAGCTTCGCCAAAGGAACAAATTTAGTCATCATGTATGCCGGGTTATCTACTGTAGCAATTTTTTTAACATTAACAATACCTTAGCTAAGACATCTCGAATGAAGTGGTACCTGGTGTTGATATGCTTCGTTCGCTCGTGATAAACTAGATTATATGCCAAATATATCGCACCTTGGTTATCAGAGTGTATATCCACACTTTTCTGTTCTAACACAAAGTTCGAGAGCAAACTTTTTTAACCATATCGCCTCATTCGCTACAAAGGTTAGTGCCATATGCTCTGCCTTAGTCGAAGACAAGGCAATGTGATCTTGTAAGGATGCTTTCCAACTAACTGCACCACTCGCTAGCGTAAACACGTACCCTGCTAAAGACCCGCAACTATCCAAGTCATCGACATGATCCGAATCCACAAAACCAGTGGTCTAAATGCAATTGCTGTCCCTCCAGTATATTATACCCACATTTGTTGTCCCCTTCAAATATTTGAGGATCCACTTCACAGCTTCTCAATGAGCTTTACTAAGACGTTTCATATAGCGACTAATCACGCTCACAGCTTGTGAAATAGCAGGCCTAGTGCATAACATAGCATACATAATACTACCCACGGCACTAGAATAAAGAACACGGGACATATGCTCCTCCTCCTCATCAGCCTATGGTGATAATTTTTCTGAAAGTTTAAAGTGCTTTCGCTAAAGGTGTACTTACAGATTTCACCGACTGCATGTTAAAACGTGCCACTATCTTCTCAATATATTTCTTTTGAGATAGAGTAAAACTCCTGTAGCCCTGTCACACAAAATCTCCATACCCAAAATTTTCTTTGTTGCACCTAAATCTTTCATCTCAAATTCAGTATTCAACTACCTCTTCAGCACATCAATATCAAACATATTCTTAACTGCTATCAGCATATCATCAACATATAAAAGTAGATAAATCAAAGAACTATTTTTCAATCTCCTATAATAAACGCAATTATCCATCTGACTTTTCAAGTAGTCTTGACTAGCCATGAAAGCATCAAAACGTTTATACCACTGCCTAGTAGATTGTTTCAGCCCATACAAAGATTTCTTTAACAAGCAAACATGATCTTCCTTACTCGAAATTGCAAATCCCTCTAGTTGCCTCATGTAAATCTGCTCCTCCAACTCACCGTGAAAAAACGCAGTTTTCACATCTAGCTACTCTAACTCGAGATCCTGCGAAGCAATTAAGGCAAGTAAAACATGAATAGAAGTATGTCTTACCACAGGAAAGAACACATCATTGTAGTCAATGCTCTCACGCTGTGTATATCCCTTCGCCATAAGTCTCGCCTTATACCCCGTTGCCTCGACACTGGGAATGCCCTCTTTCCGTTTAAAGACCCATTTACTTTCGACAATCTTTTGACTCTTAGGTACTTTGACCAACTCCCATGTTTGATTTCGATGGAGTGATTTCATCTTTTCACTCATAGCCCCTAGCCACTGTGACGACTTCGAACTAACCATCACTTCATAGTAAGACGAAAGCTCATCTGTCTCCACCTCATCACCTACAGTCAACGCATAAGCAATATCTGTATAACCATAACGTATGGATGGTTTAATTTGTCTTCTCTGTTTATTTGCAGCTATAGTCTGCTGCGGCTTTGCTGATTGTTCACTATCACTGACTTCAAGAACTGCGGCTTCATCTACAGTCTCAACCTTTGTTACCTTCGAGGTCTTTGGAGTCTCCACCTAAAGCTCCACCTCACTTATGACACCATGATCTGTCTTCTCTGCTGGTTGTGTCTCAGAACTCCTCTGTTGAAGCATTGCAGTCTTGTTGAAGATCACATCTTTACTGATTAGAAAACCGGGTGATCTGGGATCGGTGCACCACAGCCGGTAGCCTTTCACTCCATGTACATAACCCATAAATATGCATTTTTTTCGCCCTCGGCTTAAGCTTACCATCACTCGCATGAGCATACACAGGACATCCGAATATTCGTAATCCGGAATAATCAACAAGTTTCCTCGATTATACTTCATCATGAGTCTTTCACTCAATAGCAGATGACGGAGATCTATTAACCAAGTAACATAACATGTTCACTGCTTCAGCCCAAAATTCCTTGCCAAATCCTGCATGCGAAAGCATGCATCGAGCTCGCTCAAGCAAAGTTCTATTCTTCCGTTCTACCACGCCATTTTGCTATGGTGTCTCAGGTACTATGCGATGTCTTACAATACATTCTTTCTCACAGAACTCAGTAAAAATTTTACCACATAACTCCATACCATTTTCAATTCTCAAGCTTGATTTGTTTATCTGACTATTTCTCAATTAATGCCTTAAATTTTTTGAACTAATCAAACACATCATATTTGTGCTTCAGAAAATATACCCATACATTCCTCGAATAATCGTCGATAAAAGTCAGCATATATTGGGCACCTCCTTTGGAAGAAACCGAAGACGGGCCCCAGATGTCTGAATGAATATATTCAACTGGTCATTTGGTCGTATGAATAGTTGTAGTAAACTTAACTCGGTGCTGCTTCCCATAGATGTAGTGCTCACATAAGTTCAGCTTTCCTGTTTTCTAACCACTCAACAACCCCATTTTCACTCAGCATCGTCATACCTGCCTCACTCATGTGCCCTAAACGCATATGTCATAATTGAGTCAAATTAGAGTCTGACTCACTTGATAAAACTGCAGCGGTTCTAGTCACGGTCTCTCCTAGTAGATGATAGAGAGTATTCACTTTCGTCTCCTTCATCACTGTCATGGCACCTCGAGAGATCTTCATTACCCCACCTTCAGCGATGTACCTACACTTGATGTCATCGAGTGTCCCTAGAGAAATAAGGTTCTTCTTGAGCTCCAATGCATGTCTCACATCTGTCAATGTGCGAATCACCCCATCGTGCATCCGAATCCAAATTGTCCCTATCCCCATAGCCTTACATACTACATTATTCCCCAAAAGAACCTTACCACCATCTGCAACTTGGTAAGTAGTAAACCAGTTCTTATGAGGCGTCATGTGATAAGAACACCTCGAATTTAACACCCATTCGTCTCCTGACGAAGTAGCAGTCACGCACAAAACAACTTATGCATCCCTATTGCTCCCCTTAGCAACGTTTGTCACACTGCTTGTGGCATTTTGCTTATCAACTTTATTTTTTCCGCTTTAGACAATCTCTCATGATGTGCCCCTCCTCGTGACACTCAAAGCACTTCATGCGTCCCTTAGACTTTCTATTACGTGATTTTAGTCTGCTTTTACCTCTGCTACTACTAGGCTCTCGATGTTGTTCTCTACCTCGAATCGTCAGTGCTTGCGCTGCTCCTTTCGCTAGACCGTCATCTCGCAACTTTCTCTGCCACTCCTTAGAGAATAAGGCGGACTTTACCTCTTCTGAGGTAATCGTAGTACGCCCCTACAACAGTGAATCAGTAAAGTGCTTCCATGACTCTAGTAAAGAGGCTAACAACATCATGCTATGTTCTTCATCATCAATTATCTTACTGACATTCTTCAGATTCAACATTAGTTTATTAAATTTATCTAGATGAGTTATGATAGACATACCTTCAGTATATCTAAATTAAAACATCTTCTTCAACATGTATAAGCGATTGTTCAAACATTTCTTCACATAGAGTGTTTGAAGTTTTGCCCATAATGCTGCGACATCCTTCTCCTCAATAACCTCTAGTAAGATCTCATCTAACAAATTTAATAGGATTATACTTTTTTCTTTTTCCATCAGCTCTACCCTCTCTGAAGCTTTCATTATAATCGGCAACTCATCTTCACCATCTAGTGCTTTGACCAAACCTTGTGTTGTCAATAAAGCTCGCATATTGATACTCCATAACACAAAGTTATTTCTCCCATCAAACTTCTCAATCTTAGATTTCCTCTTAGACATAATTGCAATAACAGAATTTCCAGATAATAATCAGACAAGCAAAACCTCAAATCACAATCAAGAAATCCAACCCCATGCTCTGATACCAATTGTTTGGATATAATACGCGGAAATAACAAGATCTTGGAATTTACGTCAACACGAAATCACCAGAGAAATAAATGAGAAAAATAAGGACACCGGAAATTTACGTGATTCGATCCGAGTATCGATACCTACGTCCACGGGGAGAGCCAGCAGCAAATAATCCACTATAATCGGAGTATCGGAGTTTACAGTCGCTCAAACGCTCAAGTGTTTCACACACCTAAATTTAATCAAAAACTCAAAGTGTTTATAAATAAACAACTCACTTGAGAATAAATTCACAGCACAAAATTATCGTGCGTCCCTTGGCTCAAAGTATAACGCGCACGCTGCTCAATCGTCACTTTGACGTGCGGTTCTCTTCGGCAGACGTACACGTGAACGTAGGTTCTCTTGTGCGGCTTCGTTCTTCGTCGGACGGGCGCTCTAGTACGTAGGGTTTTTTTTTCCGTTTTATACTTGTGCCCCAAAAAGTCAAATTCTTGACTTGGGCCCACCAGATTTTTTTTTTCTCCACATACAGACGCTTCTTTCCTCTTCTTCATCATGTAAACGAAACCCACGCGCGTGAAAAATTGTGTGCCCAAAGTTTGGGCCCCACCATGGCTCAAGAAGAATTCGGCTCTTGCAGGCAAGCAATGAAGTTGAATTTTGGCCCAATGGACCCCATAAAATAATTTGGCTTCCGGAGCAGCAAAGAAGAAAGTTTCCCTTCTTTTATCTTATTTTTATATTTCTTCTTTTCCAGCGAAAAAAACTCGAGACATAATTTTAACGTATACAATCCAATGTTGGTGTTCTTCATTCTAGAACCGCTCTTAATCCTACTGCTGCCTTTGGCTGTTTCTGTTGTTTCTCCTCCGACCCTTTCTTCCTCTTCTTCCACTAATGCACCTCCCGACCCCTCTCCTCCTCCTCCGCCACCCCCGTCTTTAGTCGTGCCCTCATCGTCTTCCTCCTCCTCTTCCACTTCTTCTTTATTCACTACCCCGACCTGCACCACCACCTATAGCTCCATCTCTAGCGAAAATAATAATGTTCATTACTTGAACAAATCTGATCTTCGAATCTTTTTCGTATCACTCTTAGTATCCACACAGAAGCTATTGTACTAGACTGTTTGACTTGCGCCTGTTCTCATTAGACACAAGGTTGAGAAGAACCACTTCCTCTTAGATATTTCTTTGCGGCTCCTGTATTGTGATCTGATCTAGATTCCCCAGTAACTTCACTCTCTTTTTCTATGATTTGATCATTTCAAGCATTATTTCGGCGTGATGGATCTTGCAATGATGATCATATTCTTATGCTGACTTTTGTCCCACGTCACATTAAGTTAACAGATTGTAAAGTTCATGAGCATAATAGGGACGTTCTGAGACGTATATACCGATTACAATTTGCACATATTCTCACGTATGTTGCAAGACCTTTGCAAATCACGTGGGTCTCGGAAAAGTGAGCTGCAAGTTGTTCGTTAAGCTAGCTCAAGGGGCACTAGAGGAACTGCTCACATTTCAAGTCTGTCCTTTCGAGTGAGCATCCAATGACTGTGATTCACTACTCAGCTCGATCGCAAGTCTTTGGATCTATAGTCAAATAAAAGAGAGAAAAGCTAAAGATGCTGACGTTCAATAGGAAATTGCGCGATGATCATTTTGCGTGTGGAATGTGCTTGCCTCCCTGAAATTGAAAATGGGGGCTACACGGGTAAAGATCGGTTCTTTTGGGGCTTAATTCTAGATTTCTTTCAAAATACCATGCCGTTCATCTAGTCAAGCAAATCATGGAGTACTAAAGTATATCATCAAGTTCATTATATGTTTCCCGAAAAATATCTTGATGGCCTTTCAAGCTTCGTGATGGTCGCGGTGGCTCATCAGCCACCATTGGAGTCTGCCCAAATGTCTAAAAGGCTAGAATGGTTGGGCTTACAGATGAAAGTTGGATTACCCAACACTAAACATGAGCAGACCTGCCTACCCAAACTTAAAGTTTGGTTCAGGTACTAATGTCATGTAGGTTTCGGTGTAAATGGAGGGCTTGACTGTGGGCTTAGCAGGGTCGGGCCTGGTGCTTGTACCGGTTGTCTTACTGAGGAATTTTCAGTTTTTTCCACTTCAATGAAAGAAGAGTTTCCCTGATGATGCGCAGTAGTAACGTAGAGTATATGTTATGACTCGATTTGAGGTCTGGCTTTACTTAATACTGAACATCTCGAACTTCTTTAAAATGTTATGGACATTTTAGGCCATTAAAATTGATTGGCAGTTTTTTTTTCTTATTGTTGTGAAGTTTGAGATAACTTTTCTTCAATTTTGGCTAGAACATTGATAAGTAATCCTTAAAGTCAAACTGGCATTTGTACGGCGAATTATTGTTGGTGCTTACATAAATCAAACTGGTCAATCGTAGAAAAATGGCATTTACTCCGGGTGTATAAGGACAAAAGTTGAATTGTTCAGTGTTTTATTTCCCCTGAGAAATCTCAAAAGCAGACGACTAGATACAGAAAACAAAGTTACCCTTGTTCGACGACAAAATACTTCTACCCCCACCCAGACAAATCTGTTTGGTCGGGGGCATTCGCCTTGCATATAGTCAATCCTGGTTTTTTACTAAATATTAGAGAGAATAAATAAACCTCATCCTTTCCACAACCCCGAGTGGTGAGACGAGTTGTGGAGACTCTAATTGACCTTGCTACAGATCTTCCGAATTTCGCCTTGGGAACCCTTGAGGGGTTTGATGTCACCCATCTTGATCATGGCGGAAGCAAAATCAGAGTTGAAGGTCTTGGGGTTGTTGGAGTACGTCTTGACGAGAGAGTCAGTGGATCCACCATTGAAGAGCTCCTGGTCCGAGCGAAGAAGGCCCTTGTTGCTGAGCAGGTTCTTGAAGTAGGCGTTGTCGAAGGCGGTGGGCGATCGGAGGTCGAGAGGAGCCGGGTTGTTGTCCCCAGACCCAAAGGGGCACTGGCCCTGCCTAGTCTTGCGAAAGGCGCTGTCGATGTTGCTGTCGTTGTATATGTGAGGTCTGAAGCTTGTGCACCTTGCCTGCCCTATGGTGTGAGACCCTGCAACGCACGCCCATGCATGACCCATGAGCGACCTAGCAATGGAGCGAGGCCAGAGACTGCAATATTAAACACGTACCAGACAAGGCAACCATGTCCCTGGTGGAGAGGCCTTGAGCTTGGAAAAGAGAGATGAGGTTGGAGAGCGTTGAAGTTGGAGGGGGAAGGGCTCCGCTGTTGGCGAGTGAGAAGCTCGCGGTCCTCGCATCTCTTCTTCCCAGTTTCACTTCCCAACTTGGCCCGCCCAGCTTCAAATATCCCATCACCATCAATTGATAATAAGAGTAAATTAGGAGCTCAGACTAAAGGCGCAACTAGCTATATATCGATTGCAACACATACTAGGACAACCGAGTCGCGAGCAGCAATGGCCACGATGTCTGCGCAAGAGACCACACCTGGACAGGCGGACTCCACCTTGGACTTGATCCGGTCGATGACGTTGTATCCTCTCAAAGACTTATTATTTGGGCGAGCCGTCTTCTCCCCTTGGAACGAGGATGTGTCGTCCAGGAGTATCGAGCCATCGCACCCCTATTTTCGGTCGGTGCAAAACTAACCATGTCAAGCCATGCATGTCTTTGAACAGGACTGACTCATCGACGATCCACTAAAAAGGAAGTGATTCGTCTTGGAGAAGTTCACAAATATTAAATATTGAAGGGTCGATGATGCTTTCCTATTAACTTTCAAATTAATTTTAAAAAAAATTCTGCATACAGAGATTAGTCTGCATGAAAATTATCATGTTATTTTTCGATGGTAGATAATATTGAAATTCAAATAGACTTTTATTTATCTATTTATTCAAAAAAAAAGAAAAAAGAAAGAAAGCCAGTGTCTAGGCAAATTGTTTCGCATCGTTTACGACATAAGGCTCTGGTTTTTAGGGTAAAAAAAGGTCGTGGCAGGCAGGGGTGCATATATAGAGAACAGGTAGAAATTTGGGAAAAAGGGAGGGAGGGAGGAAGGAAAGATTACGTTGACGAAGCAATCATGAAAGAAGAGGCGAAGGAGAGAAGCACCCATGCGGCGCTCTTTCGACACCGCGGACTGGACAACAGATTTCACCGTGCTCAAACCATTGGGACAACTTTTGGAGTAGAAGTTTGTAGAGAGTTGCGCGGAGGCACTTCCCCACCCGAGTGCGGTTACAAAAACTATCACGACAGTTATCCAAATCGGATGATGACTAGCCATTTTCGTAGCCAAGGGTGATCAAACGGATAAGAATGTGAACTTTTGCATGGGAGATGGAACGGGTTTTATAGACATCTCATCAACAAGAAGTTTTGTCGGAGGCAGGTTCACCCAATCTCTCGGACCAGCCAATGCACGGCTTGAAAATTCCACGTCGTAGAAAAATATAATGTGATGAAAAGGTGGGGGTTCTAGATTTCGATTGAATTTGACTGATGATGGAAACGTGAAATGGTTGATTTTTCGAATTCCCGGGGCCCAGGGGATTCGAAATGCCAAAAAGGTGTAGGGCCATCCCATGTCCATCAGCCCTTTGCGAATTGCGTGCAGGCACGCCTTTCCCTGGGCAGTTTCTTCCACTGTACCGTTCGCCGCCATGCTCTCTGCCATACGCAACCACCTACACTTCTCTTGTTGAGAAGCGTCGCGACCTCTCCGGATTTAAGCGAAGACATCGACATTTTGTCCTCTTTTGAATAAATTCCTACAGAATTTGATACTAAAACCAATTAGTGTTATTACCCTTATTCCATGAAAAAAAAATTCACTATGAGCACGTTTTTGTTAACGTAATTTCCATATTATCTAAAAAACAAGCTTCAAGTGGAATCCATAAATACTCCTATGCTAGAATCGGTTTACCAAGGAAATATTGTCATTAATGTTTCTCATTACTCTGGAGAAAAACACAAATCATTGTATCAACTAATGTGTGCCTGGATCTCCCCAAACTTGGACACTAATTAATACTTATTGTGGGTGAGTCAGGACCATCATCATTGTCATTGGTGCATGACTACTCTTTATCAAATGATGTCTTCCTCCATTCTTGACCGGAGGAAACTTCGTCCAACAAATATTTTGTTTAATCGAATATCATCCATATATATATAGCTTATCTTCTTTATGTGATCCAACTTGTGACTCACCAATCTAATGACCTTTCTATACTCCCGTCTTGGCCGCCAAGAACCATTGATGTTGACCACTGCTGTTCTTTTTTTCCTTGTATCTACCCACCGTTAGTCAGTGCTTTTTCATTAAAAGCGGTGCTTGTGATTGTTTTTGAAAGACAAAATCTCATCCAATATCTTTCTTCTGGGACAAAGAAGGTCACTTAATTAGGTAGTTAAAATTGAGTTGTAGAATAATTCACTAAATTCAGGGGCCAAGTAAGATGCAAGCCGAGTGGACAGTCAAAACACAAACTTGCTTGTCCTTGGGGGCGTGAGGAATTGACCGCACATAAGACAGATCATCAAACCAAAGCCGTTAGTTTAATCCGATATCTTGTATTTTCTTTTCTACCTCACATTGCACAGTGCACCAGCAATCGAAACGTGAAGCATTGGTGGAGGAAATCATGTTATTATTCAATGGTGGAAACGGAAAGGACTTAAGTAGGCGCGTGTAAGATTTGCCCTGGTCAATCATGTCATGCTCCATATGTACTAAAAAGTAAATGTACATATGGATGTACGAGAAATGGAAAAGGTCGCCGCCACGACCCACGAGGGAGAAATGGGGAGGATGAGAAAAGTAAGGATGAAAGGGGAGCCGCACGAGATGGGGATCAGGAATCGGGAAAAGCAGAACCGTCCAGTTAAAAGTGAAGCGATGGTTATGAAGATGAGGATCGGGTGTCATTAAATCCGGGGGACCAACGCATCTCTTTCTCTTGTCTTAGCATAGAGAAGGTGGGGGCAGGGGTGGAAGTGGCCTCTCCTTCATTTCGCGTCCCTCTCGAGAATTGCATGGGACGAGAGGCAAAGGATATTCCTTTTGAGGAAACAAACATTAATCAAAGTCAGTGGGCGTCGTTAACGGGACATGACCGGGAGCAAAGGGACAATAATGCCGAAGCCCGTAGAAGGAAGGGCGGAGGGGACGTCGCAAAATGCACGACGTTGAGCTATTTCCTAACCTAATAATAAATTTAGAACCAGAAGCGACATGGAATAAGAAGCCTCCTTTCGAAATTTCGTGAAAACGAGTCGGCATTATAGGAGCTGATGGGGTACCCCACCACCATTCTCTCTCTCTCTCGCAAGTCCGTCGGCAAAAAGACGGATGGGGTGAGGGAAGAAGCATTTAATTTTTGGAGCCAAAGAGTAGAACTAGACTTATGGGTTGGGGGCCCCACTTCTAAATTCCATGAGAATAGTCCTATTACGAATGAAACAAGACAGGTCAGGCACCCCGTCATCGCTCATCCAATTATTCATGTCTTTCTCAATCACTCGTTTTCTCTGTTTTTGGGCCTTCACCGTCGGTGGATGTGGACTGGGCTCCGCTGCCCACCCCCCCAGCCCAACTCAAAGTCAGGACAGCGATATGGTGCGACGCCCCCTCTTCCCCCTAGAGCGAGAGAGAGAGAGAGAGAGAATGTACTCACCGCAGCTACCACTTGCTCGGACGCGGGTCTTGTCTCCATCTGGATCGGAGCCATCCCTGGCAGATCGCCATCCCGTGGGCGGCGGCGGCGGAGCCTTGGAAGCTTCTCTGCTCGGCCTAATCCACGATCACCACCACAGCAAGGTCCTCCTCCGAGACCGCGCCGAGAAGGCCAAGAAAGACGCAATCAGGAGCGCAGCTGCGGTGTCGGATCTGCTGGTGCAGACGGTGAACGGAGGGGTGCAGGAGGCCTTCCTCAACCAAAAGCGCATCGAGCTCGAGATTCGGGCTTTGGCCGCCACCGTCTCCCGCTTCACGAAGCAGACCGATCACTGGCTCGCCTCCACTCATGCTCTCAACTCCGCCGTCAAGGTCTGTCTTTGGACCCCCCCACCTTGCCAAGTTCGGATTGCTTTTTTACAAACCCACCCCACCCCCCACGCACTCGTGTTAACGTATGTTTCGCGCCACAGGAAATTGGGGACTTCGATAACTGGTCGAAGATAATGGATTATGATTGCAAGAGCATCAACGCTGCCATCCGCAATATTCATCAAGCTTGATTCTCAGCCACTCGAAAACTGAAATCCAACCCCCCTATTCTCTCTATTCGTCGTCTTCCTCGAGTCAAGTCGAAGCTACGTCTTGTTAGATTGCTTGAAACATTCTTCGAGATGTGTATTTAAGTACCAAATTATGCATATGAGGCCCCCAGGGCCCCTCCACTTTTCTTTTCCTCTCGATAAGATTAGGCTCGAGCCCCCATCGTAAATTTGCGGAATTGATGCGCGATGAGTAGATACAAAGTTATGCAGGGAACAGTTGGGATCAATAATAAGTCTCAGAGTGATCTGTTATTTCGATAAATCTAGAGATATAAACCAAAATCTCAACAGCTCCCCGTCACGCCTCGAACGATGGAGATACAAATTGAGAGAGCAGATGCAAATTGAGCAACGGACCCCCCGCACATTGGGCCAAAAGAAAGTCCCGTCGATGCATAAGGAAAATCGAAATGAAAAGAAAAGAAAAAAGAAAATACTCAGAAAGCAAACTCTTCCTCCTCTGCACCAATTTGAATTACTCCGTCTCCCATCTCTCGAATAGCCGCTGCGGCCGAATCGCTGATGCCAAGCAGATGCTGCAATCTCGATAGTTTCTCTGGAGCAGGCTCGCTCTTCATGTATATAGCAAACAAGTCTGCCAGTTCTTCTGGCACTTCCCAAGACAGCTGCTCCGCCGGCACTGCTTTGTCACATGCCAGCAGATCATTGAGAGACAAAACCTGCACAAAACGATCGAAACAGGCTTAAAAAGGAGGCACATCATCCTAGCCAACATATCAACCCTCAAAATTTACAGCTCACGACTGGTAGAAGAACATAGGACGACAAACTCGGTTGAGTCCATACCACTCCCGGTCGATTCCTTTGCCTCAACAAGGCCACGGCTTGAATGAGCGAATTTGACAATCTACTTCGAGCCAGCTCGCGAACCACCTCCCTAGCTTTGTCGGCATTGATATTCAGGTCGGCTGGTATTTTCTCATAAACTTCCACCTCATCAAATTCACCGGTACCTGAACAGAATATTTCATCCACAGTTTTTTTGAAGAGGTTCTCTCTCAGGCTCTTGGATATCATGCTATCTAAATCCACGCTCGCTTCCTTCAGTTCTCGGATCTGCTTTATATTGAGCCTCCCCTGACTGACAGCAGTTTCTATTGCAGCTGCCATCTTTGTAGTTGTAATGCTCTTAATTACTTTCTGAGCATATTCCGGAGGCAAGCCAACTTGCTTCTGCACCTCATTCAGCTGCTCGATCCTAGCCTTCGTCAGCTGACCATCAGCTAATATCACCTCTGCTTGTTGCCTGAATGCCTGCTCGGCGAGACCCCGGTGGACCTCCACAATCTCCTTAGGAGTCAAGCCAAGGATACCGCCAAGCTGGTTTAGCAATACAAATTCAGAGTCATCCTTTTTGGTTGTGATTTGTGCTCCAAAGGGAATATTCGTTACTTCTCCAGTCAGGCAAAACAATAGATATGTCTTATAGAGGTCGGTCCTGTCCCTCTCTGGAAGATCATCCTTCAAATTTATCTCTGTTTGGCCTTGCTTTCCTAACTTGGCTGTAAGTTCTTTACTGGGTCTTATCTTTCTAAGTGTCTGGAGAGACTCCCACTCCTCTTCGATTTCTATTTCTACCTCCTTAGCAGCTTCTTCAGATGCAGTATCAGGTGATTCCCCTTTTATGTCTGCCACCAGCTCAGTAACAACCAAGGTATTAAAGGCGATCATCTTTTTAAGCTCCCTAGCAGATTCAGTACGATTTTGAGCTGCTCGTGCCCGTTTAATGTAATTGATGAAAATCTTTCTGACCTGCATGGAGATAAGGTGATCGAAGGTTATGATTGGCTGGGATTAAATGTGTAACCATGAATCTTTCAATTGTCCCAAGACAATTTACAAACTGAAAGAAAGATCCTCAAAACTTAAAACTACGTACATGCACATTGTTACACGATCAAATGTCAACTGATGCTACATGCAAGACACGCATATCTTTCTTGTTAGCAGACTTCACAGCAAAATATCACCAAGAGGGTGCTAATGGGCATACATCGATATGTTTAGTCAACTTCACAGCAAAATACCACCAAGAGGGTGCTAACTGGTATAAATTGACATATGTAGTCAAGTTCACAATATACACCTGACGACATAGAGTCTATCTAGCAGCTGCCTGCATGCCCATATGAGCACAGGACCACCATGCATGTCCATGCAAATCAATCCATGGGGGATATCATAATCCGAGTCAAATTCATGCTCACTAATTAAGTGACCTATCTTCAGGATCCAAGGCAAATTCATTTCAAATAATCAAAACACATCGTCTAACTTCCAAACCAGCATTCCAGGCAACAGAGAAAGGGACAGCAACACACAACAAAACATAAGGACGAAAAGGAGATAGACACAGATGCCATTAGGAGAAGAGATCGATCAGTTGTGTATGACCAAAAAAGGGAACTTTCTTCTTAGATCCCAGTCCCTTTTTGTGAAATGACTTCACTTTCTATACAGCGGTAGAGGAATGCAGAAAATCGACTTTTAATTGAAGACGTTATTCCAAATTTAGAAAATGAAACTTCTTTTATGTTATATTTCTTAAGAATATTGATAGAACATCTATTGTTGCCAGCACTCCAAGAGAATCAGCATGAACCTTGACAAAAATTAAGGTTGACCCATTGTAGCCTGAACACAAGTATGTCTATGGAAATCCATTTTGGTATCCAGCCTGTCTCATCCATTTCATGTGAGAGAGAGAGAGAGAGAGAGAAAGAGGTCTGCCAAAAGCAAAGGACTTGTAAAAGAAGACACTCACAGCTGTGCTGGCAATAGACATGGCGGCCTCCCTTGTCAAGCGCAAGCCATGAGCTGCTTTTCTCACAGATTTCTTCACTTCTGCATCATATCCATCCACTCCTGAGGCAATCGCATCCTTCACAACCTGGATTTAACAGTTCAGGTAAATAAGTGCAGACAAACCAATTTCTTTGCAGACAAATATATTGCACAAAACATGCGTCAGACGTGAAGTTGGAACATCATGAAGTCAGTTCTAATGTTTACCTTCTCAAATAAACTGCCACATATACTGGAGTGAGCTGCTTCAACAGTTTGCTGAGGGATACAGAGCATAACCCGTAAGCGTAGTAAAGCTTTAACATCCTCTTCACTCAGTTCTCCATCAGCAACACACTGCTGAAGTTTCTGCCTGTAAATTTCTACATGTGAAAATAAAAAAGGATGTCATCGGGTATCATATGATGGCTTCATGCAACACACAGACACAAAATTCTTGAATTTCTTTCTATCTACGATTTTCAAAATTCACTGTGTTCTACTCAGGAAGAAAGTTCCTTTGCTAGCAATTCTTTAAGAACCATTGAACCACAGCATAAATAAGGGAAAAAGAAAAGAACAGAGCACACATGAATGACTATCAATTAGTGCTCTAGAATAGGAAATTAATGAAAATACCTTCATGAATCTCACTAGCCTTCTGTGGATCAAATCGCAACTCTTCACATAGGTTTTGGAGGAATACTGCTTTACTATCCACAGCTTCCAATTCACCACCAGTAAATGACTGTTGAAGTCGTTTACGATACACCTTTGCAGTTACGTCAAGCGTGATAGCTTCAGCCTCACGTTTACCCAAACCAAAGATATTCCTCATTTGACTCAAAGCATCCAGCTAAAAAATAAGTAAAGAATAAAAGTGAGTATATAAGAAGCCAAATGGGCCAGGTGATGTGCAAGAAGAGGCAGGTAACGGGCAGACAAATAGGTTATAAAGCACAGTATTTGACAATGTCATGCATGACAAACCAATTAATCCATTGAAACAGTAAGAATGTTTCTTTTACCTTGCTTTGTTCAAGACGGCCACTTGACAAAGAATCTGCAACATATGCTCTATAAAGGAGCTTCAAGTCATCCATTTTTCTGTCGTTGTCATATTCACCACCTGAGGTACAGACTAGTAATTCAGTCACTGCCCATGACAACAAACTTAATGGTGCATGGACGCAAAAAATTCAAGGTTCCTCACCAAGTAAGGAAGCTGGAGCAATCCCACAAGCCAAGCCATCAGCGTTTGGGTGGTTCTTAAATGAGACAAGCAAGTTATTAAATGCTAGAATCTTATCTAGCTCTTCGACAGCTTGAGCTACTCCTCTCCTGGTTTATGAAAATTTTATAAGTTGATGACAAGAATCCTTTTGCAGAAAATAAGCAAGAACCACTCTCTAAACAACTCCCGAACAAATAAACATGACCACCGATTATCTCAACTAAAAGTGAAGGCATTGCCCTCAAATCATTATTGTTTCTTTCTCTGTCTCAACAAGTCATTGCAGCAACTTTTTCCCAAAATTCCTGAAAGGATGCCCCAGCTGACTGATATATGATACAAACCATTTAAATAAACTCTAGAAACCCCAATTCAATATTGAGTAACATCTAGAAGGGACTGGGGACCATACGCTGATCTTGTTCTTGATTTCAGCACATTCAGAGCCGCTGAGACATTCTCCTCAACCAGTTTTCTTGTATGTTCCTTAAACAAATCCTCGGCAAGCTGCACCAATAAGTGAATGAAAGAAATGCCACAAAAAGCAAATCACTGTCCAATTCATTTTTTTAGATGATGTAAAGTCACCTCATCAGACAGTCGATACATTAGTTGCGCTGCCTGAAGACTTTCAAGCTGGTTCTCATTAAGATCTAACAGAGACATCAATATTAGTACATGAGTAAACCATTATAAATTCATAACTGGCAAAGCGCAACAGCAGCCATAAAAAGACAAGGCTGCGAAAATAAAAGGCAGGACAAAACTCCAAATTACTTTGCTTATTCTCAGCATAAAATACCAGAACCATATTGATTGTGCATTTCATGACTATTTTAGATCAGTATAATTACACAGACCTCTACCAATTGCTTTCAGCTGGGAAGAATACAACCTCTGCGCATTATCCCGAACAGCAACCTCGACCTGCACAGACATTGATGAGATGAATGTTACAGGTATGTGAGCAATGCCTGTCATCAATGTGATACATAAAAGCGCAGTTTTGATAGGGCACAGTAACAGAAGGAGATTGATCTTGCAACTATGTGGCACTAAACTCCAACAAAGGTAACTATCCAGGCCAAACCATAACCATAGCACCAAGAAGACACTGCCTAATAGATGACTTGATACCTGGGCATCAGTAACTTTGAATACACGCTTCCAAGGTAAAAGGAAAGTTGACGCTTCTCCAAACACAAGAGTCGAAACATATATCAGCTTTTGAAATGCCTGCACTGAAGAGGATGTAAAAGTGATAAAGTACCATACAACACATAGCAAAGGGATGCTAGTCACAGCACAATATGTTTGTAGCATAACTACAGGCATTCATATTTTCATACCCGACGCTGTTCTATATTATCTTCACGATCCCCAGTTTCGAGCCTTTGCCTGAAAATACGCCTACCAATCTGGAAGAACACAACTAAAAACATTATCAGTTAGGGACTACTCATCATACTTTCCATTGCAATTAAATATTCTTAAGCATTCAAAAAGTAGCTAGTGTGAGAGCACCTCCATATGCATGGCAGCTGCTTCTGGATCATCAATGCCCAGAGCACTTTTAAACTTGACAATTTTATCAACTTCAGTTCCTTTAAGTTCTTCATTTCCAGGAGGAAGAACGGATGAAACAAACCTGCATGGAAGATAAGGTAGGTAATTCAACCAACTCAAAGGCAACTAAAACAGCTCCCGTTTGCATTTGCTGCCAAGCCGGAAAAGATGGTGTGTCTCCTAAAGTATTATAAGAAAGAAGGGGGTGACTTTAAATCCAGATCTTTATAAGTAATCGAACAATTAAGGTGACCAATACCAAATAAAAGTCCAATTTCAAACTTTAACAGTTAAAGCAAAAGCCACTTGGAATTCTCTATAGTTTCACCAATCCATCTGTTTGCGCATAAGAAGTATGTGCGAGAAGCAGAGGAGATGCATGGTTAAATCGTTGTGTAAGCTCACCTGAGGTATAAATCACAGAGCTCTGCGTTGAAAGCAGCATCTTGCTTGCTCACACCGTACCTGAAAGATGGGGCGTCGTAAGTAAATAAGCATAGAAAATGAAAAGGGCGGTGGGGGAAGGTAGTAACATCAGAGAATCCACATTTTCATTGAGCGAGCAAAATGAAAATGCAAGCTCTTCAATTACGACTCGAGTGAGGACTTCCCAAATCCTCATTCGGCAGTAATCGCAGTGGGGGAATCTGAGAGAATTCTCCCCGTGACAACGCCAACGCAGGAACAACGAAATAAGGCATGGAGCAAGAAACGTAGATTAGAAGGGAACACTGACTTGCTGGCGATGAGTTCAATGTCCTCTTTCTTAACAGCCTGAGGATCGTCGCAGCTGGCGACGTAGTTATGCAAATCGGCAGCGGCGACCTCAGGCACGCAAGCCTTCACGGCGTAAGCGGCGGCGCCACCAGCGGCCCCGAGCAAAGCAGCCCCGCCGATAGCCGCATTGCGAGAGCCACCGAACCGAGAACCGAGATGATAACCAGCGGCCACCGCAGCGGCCACCGCAATGGCGGAGGCGGCTAAGCGCACGGGAGGGGACAAATTCCTGACGAGGGGTTGGATGCCGGTGAGCTCCTTGGGGCCGCCGAAGACGTCGGAGTCGCGCGGAGGGGAAGCGGCGGGGGGCTGATCGAGGGCGGCGCGGGGACGAGAGAGTCTGAGGCGGCGGCGGCGGCGTCTGGAGGAGGGGGAGGGGGAGGGGGTGAGGAAGGGAGAGGAGAGGAGAGGGAGGGTGGAGGTGGAGGTGGAGGGAGGAGCGGCGGTGAGGAGCGGCGGGTTCATGGCCGTCGGCCGGGAGGGGTTTGGTAGGGTTTAAGGGAGGAGGAAGGAGACGGGAGCTGGCCTGCAGTCGGAGAGATGGATAGATAGATAGAGAGAGGGACAGAGCTCCCCAACCCAAACTAATCTTCTTCTCCTCCTCCTCCTCCTCCTCCTCCTTCTGCTACTCGAGGAGGAGACTCGACGCTCGAGCTCGACTTTTGCTGCGGTCGGAATTGGAATTGGAATTGGAATTGGGGCAAATGTGAATGGGCCCATGATGGCATCACTGGACCCCCATTCGAATTCCAGTACCACCGCTGCTTCCAAACTCTACTTTTTGATCTACGAAATTTACCAAATTGTTTTGTGATTGATGTTACTTACTTGATCGACGTCAAAAAATATTCATGTCCTAAATTCAGGTCATTTTTCATGACTTACTTTTCCATGCGAACGGGCTACTGATCACGTTCAACTGTTACCGACATAGTCATCATTCTAAATATCACTTCACACTTCACTAAGTAAATACGCACGGACAATGTTGCGCCCTCTCTCTAATTTATCCGTTAATGCTTATACTTTGTCCGCAAACACTAAAAACGTTCGCTGTTGACCAATAAGAAATTTGGAAATTTGAAAGACATTTTCATTGCTAGTCATAAAACCCTTGCGAGTGAACTCCTCTCAAACCCAAATTATGGGCGTGGCGTGGCCTTCAAAAATCGCTGCACCGCATCCTTCAATTGCATTCCTCCATATAAGATTTACGGTTCAATTTTAATGTCAAGATGTACTTCCCATAACCTGTTGAAATGATAGGTGAAGTTACCGCGTTTAAAAATATCCAAATTATCTTTGACCTTGGAAAACCACTGGTCTGTGCGCTTGGAGAAGATTTACTTTAATTAAGCTGCCAATTAGTGCATAAATCCGACCGACCAAACGAAACTGACCATATCAAACAAACTGACCATATCAAACGCAAAAACTGACTGAGCACATTGATCTCCAAGCCAAAGAGAATCATCTTATTAATCTACATAACCACAAAAGAAGTTACATATGGCACAACTACTTCATGCTAAACAAAAGGCAAGAATCTTTTACATGAGTCATGTGATCTTCGACACCAAATCATTGGCACGCATCCAGTCAAAAAAATTTATATATCTTGCTCTTTCTCTGGTCGGGCCAAACAAATTTCATGCCAGTTCCATCAGTTCCAGCCACAGTACATCGAAAGACATCAATGTTAACTGAGTGAATCATCGCATCAAAGGAATTAACCATCTCATCTCGGATCCATTTCCACGTGATAAGTAGTAAACTTTCTTCCAGCTCTCTTCAGAGAATGCCCCACGCCATACCAGCCTTTGCCTGCCAGAAACGAAAATTGAATTGGAGTGTTGAACATTTTTCAAGTGTTTCTTTCGACAGATGGATGTCCAATAGTCACCACAGTTTGTAAAACTCTTATCCACTAAAGGAAATCAAACATCCTGAACGAGTAATTATATTCGCTAGGAGCCCTGGACCAACATTTTATCTGCCGAAACTTATCTCAGTTTTCACAAGGCAAGTCACTTCTCTTTGCCATTAAGCTCAAAGTCTCATTTTCCAGTGTTTCGACTTATCTCATGTCGTTCCACATCTTGCAGCATTACTATGGTAAAGTAAAACCCACAACATGATTTACAAAATCGAAATTCAAAAATTGATTCCCCACAGCATATAACCTAAGCATCACCACACATACCTTAGGTAGTAATGGCAAACAGCTTCAGCTTCATCTAAGCTGTATCGTGGAAACATCGAACGAGCATCAATAGGAACATCTGGCAGCTCTTTACGCAGCTTTCCCACAGCAGTTGAATGAGAGAAAGCACCAACCATCATGTCATCGTGCATCATGGTCCTAAAGGCATTTACCTGGAAGTACAAAATAGTAACCCTCTCATAAGTGGCCAGATGTAAAAGCAAAGTCTAATAAAAGCATCATTTGACCATATGGCATGAGCAGCAATGTAACATCAAAGCTTTCTATAACTTTGCATGAGCAGTGATGCATACTTGTGGAACAGAAGACCCATATCATCACATCATGGCAATTTCTACTATGCTACAAAGAAAGTACATAGTATCTCCAAGTTGCACAAACATAGGTGAGGCCCTCAGAAATGTGATTGGCTGAACGACACCCTGCAATTGGCATTGAGTACACCAAATGCGCGGCCAATGGAGGAAGGTGATCATGAGCATAAAAATGGCAGACATTCTTGCTGATGCGAGAAAATAATTCAGCACATGCATACGCCATTTTTAAACAAGAGGAGATTGTTCCTAAGCCTCAGCAAAACAGATTCTGTTGGCACCAGATGATGGGATACGAATCCCAAGTTACATTCAACGACTGATGGAAACAATAATAGGGTCTGATGAATGCGCTACAAGCAACAACCATTGTCAAGATCACAACAATAAACTACAAAAGGAAGCCTAAACAATCTCAGGATCATGTGGATACTTACAGTGGCCAGCTCTTTAGCATGTATTGGTCGACAGGATCGAACTGTAACTGGCTCTTCATACTCACTGAACGTAAACCAGTTGTTATACTGGGAACACACGACAGCAAGAAGTGAACAAAAGCAATGAAAAACAGATAACTGAGAAAGAAGATCTCAACATGAATGGAATCCACAACTTGTTATATCGATCTGTCTTAAAAGGAAAATAAGTCGGATGGCCAAATAGAAAGGAAAACGGAGTGTATTTCTCACTTGATCTATAGCAATGAGCACAGGGATATCTTTCACTAGCGATAATTCTTTTCTCAAACGGACCAACACTCCGACAGCAGCATGCGAATGATCGATTCCCGTCTTGACCAAATCATCCAGGGTCGAACCTTCAGGCATCGTCATGGAATCGACCCCTTTCATCCATCCAACACCAGCACCCTCTCCCAAAGGTATGGGATCATAAATTTGGCAAGGCAGTTTTTTTAAGTGCGATGCATTCCACTTGCGGAAATCCTGCAGATAAATAACCAAAATAGCAAACTAATAATAAGAGAAAGCACCAGCATGTTTGGAACAATAAGTCAACCAAAATGCAACTCATGCTACCAATGATCACATTAGATAAGCATCTTAAGTGAAATGGAACGAAATAAAAGAAAATTTTGCCTTGAGAATTTTTTCAGCCTGCAAAGGAGTATCCCAAAAACCAGTCTGCGGGTTCTTGTAGAAGAATCCTCCGTGAGTCCACTCACGGCCTCTGGGGGCATAAAAAACCAGCCATCCTTCATCCCTAGCCCAGTGAACCAGCATGGCGAGCGCAATGCTCTTCCCACAGCTTACGGGACCATCCAGGACAATCTGCTTCCTGACCTTCGGGCCTAAGAATTTGGACTCATATTCATAAGCAGAAGAAGATAAAATGGCTCACTGACGTATCAGAAACTGACCCTCTGGAAATACGTGCATACACTGTTTTCTTTTGGCAAGATATCCGGAGATCGGGATTAACCAAAGAAAGCACCAACCTTTGCCATCGGAAAACATGGGGGGATCAACAATGCGCCTGAAGTTGTCGCGAAGGTCGAGGAAACTCTGCCTCACGAGCACGGCGCTCCTCATAGAATCTTCGAACTCCTTCTCCATCCCAGCGGGCAAACCCTCCGGCAGCACCTCCTTCAGTTTGTCTATGCTATTGCCATACACCAACACCGCCCAATAATCATTCGACCTCTCAAAACGACGGCAAGCACGCGCACAACCGCATGGGCGAGGAAGAAGAGCAACCTACCTGAGCTTGAAGTAGGAGCAGGCGTCTCTGCGAGTGAGCTGCGACAGGGACGGGGCGGAGGTGAAGAGAGGGCGGCCACCGGGACCCACATCCAGCGACGGATCCTTCTCGTCGAGCGCGAGGCGCTGGGCCCTCGCTCCGTCGCTGGAGGCGGCGTCGTGCTCGTCGGCCGCCGCGGAAGAAGCGTCGTCGGCTTTACCGCCTTTGGATTTGGCCTTCTTGTTGGCTTTGGTCAGTGCCGACTTAGTGTTCTTCGTCGACAAGTAGAGGTGCGATTGAAGCACGGCCGCCGCACGCGTCGGAGAGGAGATGGGGTCGAGGCGGGGGCGGCGGCATTTCGACGTCGCGGTCGCGGCTCCGGCTCGGAGAATGGACCGCAGCATTTCTCCGCCTTCGAGCTGCTCGATCGAGGAGGAGGAGGAGGAGGAGCGCAGGGTTCAGGGATGGGGGGGTTCAAGGAGGGAGAGACCTGACGAGACGAACCGCGCCGTTCTCTCTCGGGGTTGGATTTTGGTTTCTTATAATTTGGGCCCGACCAATTAAAGCCCGTAAAACGAAATGCGCTTTACAAGCCCAACATCAGTCAGTCTCCGCCATTTTTTCGCTGGCTAGGGCTCTTTCTCTTTCTCCCTCTCTCTCTCTCGCTCGCGCGCTCTTCCCTCTGCGCTTGAACTTGCTCGGGGACGGTCGCTCTCCACAGCCTTCTCTCGATTTCTAGGGGGGGGACGATGCTTTCGGGGGACATACCGCCGAATCAAACCATATACATAAAGAACCTCCACGAAAAGGTCAAGAAAGAAGGTGATCCTTTCCCAACCATCCTTTTCTTCTCCCTGTGTTTGTTTCCTGCAGATCGAACTGACTCTAGCGAAACGCACTTCTTGTGCTTGAAACTGGTTTGAATTCTCGAATCCATCGACTTCTTCCCAGCTTGGCCTGGTCTATTGTAACCGCAAGTTCGGTTGAGCTTGTAATTCCTATTAACCTCACGGTGCGACATCTGATATCTCCTCATCGCTCTAACGATCATGTTGGGGATAGGGCTCTTTCGCGGTACAAAACGACACCTGAGATTCGTTGCTTCGGAATGTTTCGACATTCGCGATAGGGTAGACTAGGGGAAACTTCTTTTTCCCTGGGGATGAATATCTAAAATCTATCAAAAGGAGTTTTAACTTTTTCCATTCACTCATAGTGACCTCTCTGGACTTTAGGCGTACGGCATTCATTCCGATGTTCAACAAATCACTTGAAAACATGTGCATGCTCCATTTTGGTAATTGGTCTATGTTTGCTTTTGGCAGAATTGAAGAGATCCCTTTACTGCCTCTTCTCTCAGTATGGAAGAATTCTGGATGTTGTAGCCCTGAAGACCCCGAAGCTTAGAGGGCAAGCATGGGTCGCATTCAGTGAAGTGACTGCTGCCAGTAATGCCGTGCGCCAAATGCAGAACTTCCCATTCTACGATAAGCCTATGGTATGTCATTGCACATCCTGTCGCGGCTTTACTTTATTATCTTATTTTCTGCACATATAATGGTTTTGCATCGACATCTCGCACATTCTTGTGTGTTGCTTGGGATGCTTAGGAACTATTGCAACCTAGCTGTTCGATGATACATCCCCTTTTTTTAGCGGATTTTCAGTGTAGGACAGTTTCAGGTTTCAGCTCTTCCTTGCCGGATTTTGTTATTCGGAGAATAATATCAGCACTACTCATTAACAAATAAAAGTGACATAGCAAAAACAGGTTGCCGGTTGCTTTTATTTGCGAAAAAAGAAAATACCACGCCCTTGTCTATTTCCTTATCCAAAAACCTTTCTTTGCTAGACTCAAAACTCTAAATTTGGATTACTTTGTATATCAACTACGCCAATCATACCACAAGGCTGTCCTGAGTAAGTTTCTGCTTCATAGCTGGTCCATAACCCAAATAAGGAGTAAGCAGGTAGCTGACACTGGCGTTTCTTTTTGGCTGAAACTCAGTGATGCGGATATCATACACATTGAACCCGTCCTATTTTGACCCTAGTAATTGGCAACTAATTCTGTAGTATTTGATGTTATTTTCATTCCTGATTATGGATTATATAGTGAATTGATTTTTATGCTGAGGCTGGGCACCTTTGTATCCCATCAAGCAAACTAGTGAAGTTTTATTTACCATTAGAAATATCAGAAAAGGATAGTGAACACAATTACTTCCACTCAAGAAGCGTGTTTTCTTTGTTTTGGTTCTTCAGTTTCATTAAACAATCCTCAAACTTGAATGATTCCTTTCCCTTAATATGTGTATTTTGTCTCTGCATTTTGCTGTCACTTCATATGATCCAGAAGTAAGACATCCTACCTTAACAGTCACAACTGTAATAAACATCCTGTGGAAAGTTTTCCTTTGCTTGGATGTGTAAATTATGTCACCCATTTTTGGTTTTTTTTCCCCCTATTAATTTGATATAGAAAATCATTGCTGCTGCAGAGAATACAATACGCCAAAGAAAAGTCTGATTGCATTTCTAAAGCAGATGGTACCTATGTCATGAGAGAAAAGAAGAAGAAGCAAGAAGAAAAAGGTGAGAGAATGTATTTTGAACTAAATTGTTGTAAATGTCTTAATAGTGCAAATGTGAAGTTTGAAGGCCTACATTTTGCTCACTTTGTGGTTTTTAGGTGTAATTACTTAGTGGGCTTTCTATGATGTTGCCTGTTGAGATAAAAATGACTTTTAAACCGGTCTCTAAAGCCTTAAGCTTTGAGATCAAATAGTTGCTGACTTTACTTCGATCAGCATAAGAAGCATTTCAGTTTCTCACAACCCCATTAGCCAGTTATTGGTTACCCGTTGTGTATAGGTGATAGGTTCTAAGAATTATTTTACCTACGCGTTCAGATTTAATGCTTAAGGGCTTGTCATACTACCAACTTTTGTGTGAGGGATAGCGTTGAGATATAATAATATTTCACATCATTCTCTTAATGGCTTAAGATTTTCGAATAAATGGTTGCAAGCTCAGCTTCACCTTCATTGTCAATGAAATCCACTGATTATTCTGCTTTTTTGCCAATGATATTGGCCGTCATGGTTCTGCGATAGTATTTTTATGTATGGTTACCCACTGCAGATTTCACCTTGTCTGTTTTTTTCAGCTGCTTATTGGGCATTTTTTAATTTAGAGGTGTGACCTTAAGCCAAACTGAAAGTTTAAGATGCTTTTTATAATGCTCCCTTTTAATGTCATTGCATTTTTTCATTAGAACTTCATTTGCAAGTTCTGTTTTTGGTATCATTGGCAAATCGAGCATGTTTGTCTTGATTTATGGCCATCAAAACATTGCTCATGACACTAAATGGGATTGCACTGCCTTCTGCAATCATCATTCTTTATTGGCCATATAAAAATGGCAAGATGTGCGTGTGTGCATTCGAGGGGTAGGTGCACTTATGTATGTGGACCTACTAATAAGCACCCAGTTTTGCAGCTTTGCATGTTTCCTGTCTTTTCTCTTCCCTGTTTTGACTGATTTCTAGGTCCTATGTTTGACTTTCAGATAGTACGTATCTCAACTTAGTTTGCAATTGTCCAAGCAATCGATATTTTTCTATTCTCAGTCATACATTTGTCTATTGTTGACCCGCTTGTGGTTGTGCAGCTGAAAGAAAGCGCCGTACTGAAGAAGCACAACCAGCCAATGGTCCTGCTGCTGAAGCTAATGGAGGGCCAACAGTAAGTTCGCTACTTGACGGTTCTGCTATCAATTTGTTTAGCTATGTAGCCTTAGTAGTTTCAAGCAGGATCGATTTGTTGGTAATCAGCTAGCAATAAGTCACTAGGGCATGCATTACCTTCTTCCCATTTCTTCTATGCAGGTCTCTTATCGAACTGGAACTGCTGGTCCTCAAGAAACAGCGCCGAATAATATATTGTTTGTTCAGAATTTGCCTGTTGAAACGACAAGCCAGATGTTGCAGTTGCTCTTTGAGCAATATCCAGGATTTAAGGAAGTGAGAATGGTTGAAGCAAAGCCTGGTATTGCTTTCGTAGAGTATGAAGATGACGTGCAGGCTGGTATGGCCATGCAGCACCTTCAGGGCTTCAAAATCACTGCTCAGAACCCCATGGCCATCAGTTTTGCTAAAAAGTAAGGGAGTTAGGCCCACTTCTAGATTGAGTTTGTGTTATCTTCTGAGAACTCGCTACAGTTTGGATTTTGGTGCATACTGTGTAAAATTTAGTCAGGGGATCTGCTTCCCATTGAAGAAGGGAAAAATTGTAGAATGAGGAAGAGTAAAAGGGATTGTTTCATGTCAGTTTTTTTTTTTTTTTTTGAAGTCAGTATCAAATGATGTCCTTTGTGTTGTAGAAAGGAGGTCGGTTGAGGAACCTCCGTTGTTAACTTTTCGAAGAACTTATGCAGAAATGTTAAAATGGAGCCATGTTCGTTCCCCTCATTCGGCCAGTTGCAGATAACTGCTTGAATTTCCTCCAATGGGAGATGTTAGAGAGCATTTTTCGAGCTGAACCGTACAGGGATCTGTAGAAGGAGCAAAATTTGTTGCTTGCGTGGTGTGGTGCTGGTGTAGATATCTCACCTTCGAAATAAGTATATATATGTGTATAGATAGACATACCGGCTTCCATCCAAACACAGCGGCGCCTCTTTCTGATAAATCTTTATTAATGTTTTAAATTGCCGGTTGGTTTGGCTTATGCCGTACGCACGTTTGGTAGCTAAAATCAACAGGTTTGGTAACAGAATTGGACGATATTTAGATTGCTGCGTCAGGATAAGATGAGGTGGGAAGTCGGGCGCTCGTCATGCATTGGAGGAAGCATGTTGGATTTTCAGGAACGGTGAAACATGGGAAACCGAGGTTTTTCTCTACTTTTCGATGATTCGTCACGTGCTCGATAAGTTTGGCAAATAATTGGGCACGTCAATGAGCGTCACCCATTCGATCAAAAAGAAAAAAATTGAGCGTCACCCACTGCCAATGCGAATCCCGCGGAACTGACAAAGAAGGAATGCATGTAGGGAGGTTGCCATGCCTTTTTCAAAAGGGCAAGTGCACATACTTAATATGCAGTCTCCGTCATTTTCCTGCCATTCTACATGGTGGTCGTGTGCTTTTGCCTGGAGAGAAATCAAGTCTTGATAATTCTTTTCTCGATTTAGCGGATTGGAAGAGGGAGAGGAGGGATAGTGAGGGGGGCGCCACCGCATCACATGGTAGTCGGAATTTCACAAGATAAACTAGAGAGAGAGAGAGCAACCACAGCGTCAGCCGCCATTCAGTCAAACCCACGAGGTTTTGACCAGCCGAGCTTCGAAGAAGATGCCTCCTCGTATACGGCCAGTGGGTGCCCAGAGCAAAAGGAAAAAAGCCTTGGGCGATACGTGACCATTTTCTCTTCTTCCTCCCAACCCTTTTCTCTCCCCTCCCCTCCCTCCATAATCGATACTCCCTCCTCATCACCTCCCTCCCCCTCCCTCTCTCTCTCTCTCTCTCTCTCTCTCTCTCTGTGTTGGAGATCAGAACATAACCGGAGCCATCCGAGGCTGCAGCCCGCTTTGGTTTTCCCTCCTGTTTTCTTCTTTCTGTGGAAGCGATGGCCTCACCGTCGGCCGGCACGGGGAGCTTGGACCCTCGAGCGAACTCCTTCTCCTTCTCATCCCTCCTCGCCTCCGAACTGGAGGACGACTCTCGCCGTGGGTCCGGGGTTCCCAAGTTCAAGTCCATCCCCCCGCCCTCCATCCCCATCTCCCCGCTCTCCTCTGCTTTCTTCGCCATCCCGCCTGGTCTCAGCCCCGCCGAGCTCTTGGACTCCCCTGTTCTCCTCAACGCTTCCAACGTATCTTCCCTTCTCTCTTCTTCTTCTTTATTCTCTCTCTTTTTATCTGTCTGACATCCATTCATTTCCGCGGGTTTGTCTTTCTTGTCCATATTTGCTGCGGCTCATTCTCTGTTTCTTTTTGGATGGCCGATGCAGATTTTGCCCTCCCCTACTACTGGAGCTTTCCCGCTTCAATCCTCCTTCAATTGGAAGAGCAAGTCCTCCGACAGTTACCAGCAGATCTCTAAACGGGAAGACGCAAATGGCTCCGACTTCACTTTGCAGACCAACGCCAAGCAGCATGTATGTCTACACATTCCTTTTATGCTCATCCCTCTTTTCTTCGGCCTACGATTATCGCTCAAGAGTTGTCGTCTGAATTTTGCAGTTGCAGCAGCAGCAGCAGCAGCAGCAGCTGGCCTGGAGCTCCATCAAACAAGATGGTTCCCGCCCTCCTGACGAGAGCGCGGTGAAATCCGAACTCAATCCATTCCAGAGCTTCTCCCCTGAGATCGCCACCATCCAGACCAACGCCGATCACCGAGCCGATTGCGACAATTATCAGTCTCAGGCTCAGTCCATGCGAGAGCAGAGGAGATCTGACGATGGCTACAACTGGAGGAAATACGGCCAGAAGCAGGTGAAGGGGAGCGAAAACCCCAGGAGTTATTACAAGTGCACTCATCCTACTTGCCCTACCAAGAAGAAGGTGGAGAGGTCTCTGGATGGCCAGATTACCGAGATTGTCTACAAGGGAAGCCATAACCACCCTAAGCCTCAGGCCACCCGGAGATCCTCGGCGTCCTCCTCCTCCTCCGCGCCGTCTCATGCAGTCCAGGTCTATAATCCCGCCGCCCCTGAAATCAATGACCATGCTTTTTCCACGCATGGCTCCTCCCAAGTAGACTCTGCAACCCCAGAAAACTCTTCCCTTTCAGTCGCCGATGACGAATATGATCAGGGCTCTCAGAAAAGTAAATCTGCAGGGGATGAGTTCGACGAAGACCAACCGGATCCCAAAAGATGGTAAGTTCCTGGCTGGATGGAGTTCTGTTTGTTTGTTCGTGGGCAAATTGAAATTTGTTTATGTTACAATTGGATGGTTTTAATCCGCTCGACGGTCCCTGATTCATTTCATTCCTTAATTATGCGCCTTTTTAGGAAGCAAGAGGTCGAGAACGAAGGGATTTTAGCTCCCGGGAGCAGAACGGTGAGAGAACCCAGAGTAGTAGTCCAAACCACCAGTGACATTGATATTCTTGATGATGGATATCGATGGAGGAAATATGGGCAGAAGGTGGTCAAAGGAAATCCCAATCCAAGGTAAACGAAACTCCCGTAAATTTCAACTATTGCTTGTTGATTCTTGATGTAGCCTAATGCACTTTCCATTTCCAAACCTTTGGTCACCAAAATCCCTTTTATGGTATAGTTAGATGCCATTTATTCCGTAAGTGAACCGTCCGACAATACTTCATATTTCTGCTGAATGCTCTTCGAGCGAAGGCGAAGCCTTTTTGTCTGATCTTGTCATTTCGTTGATGTCCCATGTAGGAGCTACTACAAGTGCACCAGTCCAGGCTGTCCAGTGCGCAAGCACGTGGAGAGAGCATCCCATGATCTAAGGGCAGTGATCACTACTTATGAAGGGAAGCACAACCACGATGTTCCTGCAGCCCGCGGGAGTGGCGGCGCCAATAGGCCTTTGCCCATGCCGGACAATGGCAACGGGAACAATGGTTTGGCAGATTCAATCAGGTCGTCGGCCTTGACCAATCATTCCAACAACAATGGGCCAAGCGCTCCAAGCAGTAACTATAGGGTGTCGTCATCGGAAGGGCAAGCATCGCCGTTCATGCTGGAGATGTTACAGAGTCCGGGGAGCTTCGGATTTTCAGGACTTGGGAGTTCTCTGGGCTCTTTCCTGAATCAGTCTCCAAACACCGATAACTTGTTCTCCAGAGCCAAGGAGGAACCGAGGGACGACATGTTCCTGGAATCATTGCTATGCCGAAATTATTGAAGACCTTATTCTGCTCGAGGTCAGGATCAGGTGCATGTCCTGGCCTTTTGAGAACTGGAAGGAGGAGGGAGATCAGTGGTTCATTTCATTTATTACATTCTGTTTATTGGCTTTAGAACTCCAGGTATAGGGGATATGTATGTATACTTTGTTCTTTGACCAAAAAAGAAAAGAGAGAACAAGATTTGTACTAAGGTAAGATGTAAGAGGAGAATTGGGATGAATGGATAATTTTTTTGTTTTGTTCCTTTTTTTTTTGGGGGGGATGGTTGGAATGTTCTCTTGTTTTTCTCAGCTGAATGAATTGAAAAAGAATATCAGAAATAACTTGCAGCACCATTGTTTTTAATGCCACTGACTTCTCTCCCATTTAAGAACAGAAGGAAAAAAGAAAAAGAGGTGGGATTTGTGTGTTTTAATTCGAAGAGATCGGCTCGTGGGGGACGGGGCGATCTCAATGGGAAAACGGAGAAAAAAACAAAAGGCCAAGACTTTACTTTCCAATCCATGGAGCCGAACCTGGGGATTTCGTCACGAAAAGCGCGTAGGAATGAATATCTATATCTCCTTTTCGGTCCATGGTTTGAAAAAGTCAGAGATGGGAGCTTGTGGTGGGGGATGGGATAACTTGCAGAGTAAGTCGGTCTTGGGTCAACCGTGTGTGGCATGGCGAACTGTCGTGTACGGGAGAGAGTTTCTAGATGGTGAGGACAGGGAGGTGGGGTGGGTGGGTGGCCCATCCATCTCCGTAGAGCCAGCATTTAATTGGGAGGAGAGTAAAGAAGACGCACGAGTCAAATTGGAGAATTCTCGTGCAGGAGAGGGGAGAAGAGGAGGGGGTTCATCAGAATGATAAATAATATCTCAGCTCACCCATCATCCCATGCAACCGTTGAGACATCATCCCGACTAGTCTATGCAAAGAATTCCCCAAGTCTTATGGCGGGTCTCTTCTTTTCTTCTGATGGGACGGACGAATCAATCCACCCGCTTATTAAAGGTTCATGAATGAACATCCCCTTCCCTTGCCTTCCCTTCCCTTCCCTCCTGTCATCGGGGGGGCCTCAGGTTTCACACTCGTTAGTTATTAGTATAGCTGAAGGATTCCTCGTTTTTTCTTTTCCATCGGCGGTACAAATTTTGAAGTTATATATAGAATACCAAAGTCTAAGATGAGGAGAGATAATGGATAGACTCGGTGGGGGCAACGTCCAATCTCTAAAATGGAATGGTCCCCCTAAAGGCCAACCACCCACTCCCGGCCTAACACTGCCCGCCCAAACACTCTCCTTCTTTTATCTTTTATTCATTCACCCATTTGTAGTCCCTTCAATTTTCCGTTTTCACCCGTGCTCACTCCCTCCTCCTGTCAAATGAAAGGGCCGACGGCTAGCGGCCGTGACCGGCAGCATCTCTTTGGTTGTAATGTTCAATAGGTCATTTAGAATTTGTATGTCTTGTCCCCATAACCAGATTATTGAGATTGTTTTAGGATGCATTTGGGAATTGGCTTTTCCAAAGCTTTTTGGGCCTCTAGAGCCATTGGTCAAATGTAAAAATGTTCGACAATTTTATTTGGAAAGTTTTGAAGAAATAATTTGCTTTTATTAGGGGTAATCGGTTTCTGGTCTAGTTGATTCTTAAAATTGGGATTTGGGGACTAGACTGAGAACCGGTTACTATTTTTTTCTTTTTCACATTTTCATCTAAATATCTTATTATCCAAAGCATGACCAAGAACAAATTTAGAGTTTGAGACAAATCATATGCGTCCATTTGGATATCTTATTATATAATTATAGGCTCTTATTTCCTTAGAAATAATAAACTAAACCCACTAATTCTTTAAAGAAATAAAAAAAAAAAAAATATTTAATCGATCCGATCTAATTCTCCTTTAAAATTGGCAATCGAACTGGTAGGACACTAATTTCATTTTTTGGAATCAAGAATTGCACTAACACTCTCGGGAACCAAACTGAACCGATTCGGTTTAGGTGGTTCCTGATTCAGATAGTTTGTTTTGTACACCCCTAGCATTCACAAACCCTTAGCCCAAAGGAAGTCTATTGGACCTTTGGGCTCTAGCTTTTTCAATGCTAATACAAATTTTTTTTTTCAATTTTGCCCTTTCTAAATTTTCGAGATTCTAAAAATGCCTCACTATTGACTACCTCCTAGGCCCACAACATCGTGGGCAATGTTGGATCTGACCACCGGAGAGCCTCAGATGACTTCACACAACCTCAAGTGAAGTGGCCTAGGATTAGAGGACAGTCGCCTAAGGTCATACAGTCTGATGCGGGGGACGCTGGTACCAAATTTGGCTGGATTAGCTTTGCAAGTAGCCTAAGTCCTTTGCTTGAGGTCTGTTTATTTTTTGAAAAGATTAGTAAAAGATCTTTTCCAAGTGTAGTTGGTTCCAAATAGAATTTAAATCAAAGTCGCTTTCCATTATACTTTTAAATTACAGTTTACCAAATATTATTTGCATTTTTCAAAACTCATTTAATCCAAAAAAATTTAAGATCTTTTGCATTTTCCCAATAACTTTTCTCCAAAAATCCAAACGAAAACAATCCTAGCTTCCGTTTGTTTTATGGAAAAATGAATAATTTAGAAAATATATTATTTAAAACGATCATTTATATTGCTCAAAAAATGAATTAATGGAATCTTTTGATCAAAAGAAGATTTTTATACATGATTTCTTGTCGATTATAATTTTTTTTTTTCATTAACTAATGATTTCAAGTGATACAAGCGATCATATTTTGGAAAAATATTTTCTAAATCATTCATTTTTCGTGAAGCGGATGAATTCTTAAATCTCCTCGAGTTTCTATATCCAAGCAAACGATACGTTAGAAAACACAGCAAGGTGAGAGGGCAAGAACATCATGTTCAAGAGCAGTAGACCCACTTAAGCGACACAATCATGCTTTTGGCAAAGAGTGCGAAACTTTGATAGGACCACTTATCACGTTGATCCGTAACGCGTTTGATATAAGTGTTGGGAAGCACTTTCCTGGATTCGAGAGGTGCTTAAGCCCCTTGTCCTAACGGAAGGACAAAACTGATCGAACGAACGACTTTAGATGGAAGTTATATCTACGAGCAAAATTCGTGAGTAAGGTTCTGACGTTGACCGTTGTAATCGGTTGAACGAAAAGAACATATTCTGGCAAAATCCCCGGGCGGGGGGAGGAGACTGTTTATCCGACCTATGTATTACGTGGCTTATAATTAGTTGCCTTCAATATGACTCCCCTCCTCTCCTTCCTCTCTCTCTCTCTCTCTCTCTCTCCTCCCTCCTTCCGTTCAAATAAACGTTCTCCTTCTCCAATCATTTCTGCACAATTCTCAAACATTCCCAACATTTTCCTCCCACCATTGTCGCCAGGCCCATGATACGAAGGGAGTTTGGCAGGAGGTTGGCCGTTCAATTCCTGGGAGAACTGGCTGACCAGCAAGAAGGCGGTGACGATCCGGACGACGAAGGCGTGTCTTCTACGTGCCAATTTGTTGGTCAGATCAACTCCAGGGGAATTTGGTTTGGAGATAACCCTTTTGCATTCTCCGTTCCTCTCCTCATGATGCAGCTCTCCCTCATCTCCATCTTCACCCGTTCCCTCTACGGTCTCCTCAAGCCCTTTGGCCAACCCTCCATTGTTTCTAATATTCTCGTAAGCTTCCGGGTCTTCCCATTTGTTATCATGTCATGCCGGATTTTTATCTTCTTTTAGCTCCTGAGCTTTGATTGGATGTTCGAGTCTCTTTTTTCCTTTCGGCTCTTTGCCCGAGGACAAAGGAGAGGCAAGAGGAGACCTGCGTCATTGTTTTGTCGCTTTAACTTTCCCTCTATTAGGAATTACCTCGATCGTAATGTCCTGCTTTGCTTTCTCATTCTTTTTCACGAGCGTCAGAAGGAATACTTGCATTTACGCTACAATGAACGTCCGCTCTAAAATTTATCATGATTGATGATTTACTTCCTCTAGGCGGGCGTCATTCTAGGTCCTTCAGTTCTCGGGCGCATCTCGACGTTTGCGTCTAGTGTATTTCCAGCTAAAGGAAAAGGTGTCTTTGACACGTTCGCGCTGTTCGGTCTCATGCTCTTCATCTTCCTGATCGGTGTTAAGACTGATCCTTCCATCGTGCTGAAATCAGGTAAAAGGACATTAGCCATTGGATTGATAGGCTTCTTTCTTCCATACGCATTGAGTGGCTTCACAGCATTCATGCTCCACCAGTTCCTGAGTTTGGATTACGACGTAGCCAAGGTGCTTCCTTCACTGGTAGCTATGCAGTCCATGACGGCCTTTCCAGTTATTGCTTGCTTTCTTGCCGAGCTCAAGATAATCAACTCAGAAATTGGACGCCTAGCATCCGCATCTTCATTAATCTGCGATGTTTGTCATTGGTCTGTTATGACGGTCAAGTACGTGGTGTACTTAGCTACCACAAAATCATTGAGAACCTCTTTTGGATCCTTCTTCTCAATGGTGCTGCTCACGATTTTCATCGTGTTTGGAATTCGTCCAGCTGCTCTGTGGGCAATCCAACGCACTCCAGAAGGCAAACCTGTGAATGAGAGATATATTACTGCAGCTGTTGTAGCCCTTCTATCTTGTGGGTTCATTGCAGAAGCAATTGGCTTTAGTGCCTTTTTGGCATCCTTTCTTCTGGGTCTGGTTATACCAGATGGACCACCCTTGGGAGCTACATTGGTGGAGAGGCTCGACTGTTTTGTTTCAATGCTGCTAATGCCCACGTTTTTCACCACAAGTGGACTAAAAATGGATGTCTTTGCCATAAAATCTCTAAAGAATGTCGGCATCATTCAGTTAACTGTTCTTGTCGGTTTTGTTGGCAAGCTTGTAGGGACAACATTGCCCCCACTCTTCTTGAGGATACCAATTAGAGACGCTCTGTCTCTCGGTCTTATAATGAATTCAAAAGGCATTGTAGAACTTGCTATGTTGAATCATTGGAGGATGACCAACGTAAGTTCTTTTTTTCCCTCCATATAAGCAGGGACACTTCGATGTAATTGATTCATCTTGCACTTTAGCAATCATGCGTTTTTATTGTTATAATGAACTGTAGTTTGCGCCTGGGACATAATCTTCACATTTTCCCAGCAGAAGAAGTCGTGCGACTGTATTCATGTTGATTAGATGTTAATAAGACTTCGATATAGGCCTTTGCCTTGTTTTCTCAACTTACAGTTGGCGTGCAGGTCATGAATGAAGAATGCTTCGCCATTTCAATGATCTCTGTGGTGGTTGTAACAGGAGTTATCACGCCCATTGTTAAGCTTCTATATGATCCTTCAAGGAGATTTGTCGCCTACAAGAGGAGGACTATACTCCATAACAGGCATAATGAAGAATTGCACATTCTAGCCTGTATCCACAATGAAGAGAACATTCAAGCGACACTGAGCCTCCTCAATGCCTCGAACCCCACGAAGGAGAGCCCAATCAATTTATGTGTCCTCCACCTTGTCAAGCTTGTTGGTCGTGCTTCATCTCTTCTGACTGCTCACCCGCCACGTGAGAAGGCCTGCAATAGCGCTTCTGAGTCTGAGCGCATCTTCGGCATATTCAGGAATTTCGAGCAAAAAAATCAAGGCAGTCTAATGCTGCATTGCTACAAGGGAGTTTCGCCCTATTCGACAATGCACAACGATGTGTGTTCCCTAGCTTTAGAGAAGAGGATCACCCTGATAATCATCCCTTTCCATAAGCAGTGGAAGCCTTGGGGAACAGTAGAGATGAGTCATGCTTTTCGGGAACTGAACAAAAATGTACTGGGGAAGGCGCCTTGCTCAGTTGGCATTTTGATAGAGCATAGCAGTAGGAAGAAGTACCATGCGGAGTCTTCTTATTACAGAGTTGCCGTGCTCTTCTTTGGGGGTGCGGACGATAGAGAGGCACTAGCATATGCCAGACGAATGTCGCAACACCCAAGCGTACTACTTACTCTAATAAGATTTTCCAGCTCAGCGGATATAGTAGAGGGCACGGCGAGGAGCAAATTGCTTGATGGTGATATCTTGAAGGATTTCAGGAGCAACGCCCGAAGATATGAACGGGTTTCTTACCAAGAGGAGGAGGTCGTGGACGCATCAGATGTGATTCGAGTGTTAAGATGTATGGAAAACGGTTACGACCTTGTTCTGGCCGGGAGACGCCATGGAGAGTCGACGCTGATGCAAGAAGTAAGGAAGTGCAGCGAGAGAGCAGATTTGGGAATGATTGGGGACGTTCTTGCGACTGCAGATTTTAGATGCGGATCTTTGATATTGGTAGTGCAACAGCAAACTAAAGTATGGGGACTGCGTGACCCTGAAGAGTCTTCCCGGTTGAGAAGAATAAAATTGTAGAGTTGGGGAGAGATAATAGGCGACGGAGATGAGATAGCAGATGTACAGTAAATGCATTTTTCAGATAATTTCAATAGGTCTTTCTTTTTATTTTTCAACCTGCCAAACACAATACATAGATGAGTCTCCATCTTCCTATTTCACTCCATCCCCACAATCTTTCGACAAGAACGGCCTCATGCTATAATGCTCGCAAAAGAGTTCATTGCCAAAGCAAAAAGATTATAATGCAGCTGCGGATACCGGGCAGCGATCATGTAAAAGAAACTGCTAGTTGTTAATGCTTGATTGATGCTGGGGTTACAGAAACTGAAATGTGACCCAGGTAACATACGTACAGAAGCTCAGGTCTTGCTGAAAAGCCCACTGAATTCAATGGGTATGTGCATTGTTATGAGGGTGGACATTCTCTCTCTCTCTCTCTCTCTTTTGCTAAAAGTATCAGAGGAATCACCGGTTCACGTTCCCTCATTATTCATCCATGCACGACCGATTACCAAATTTTGAATGGACGTGGCCGCTCCTTTCAAGACTGCTGATGCTGATGGCATTAGCCAATGGCAACCGTTGGAGCTCCGTCCATGTCTCTCGCCCCTTAAATGCCTAAACTCTCTCTCTCTCTCTGCTCGTGGCACTCTGCAATTTGCAAAGACCCAGTCATTTGGGCTTCGCCAATTTTAACAAATTAAGTTCGCTTTCTCAAAAATAGCGTGGGGACAGACACATGGAGAATTTTGCGGAACAACAGAGGATGGCGATGCCATACTCAAGTGTGCCCACATGTGACTGTGGGCCCCTCCGCCGGTGTCTGGCGCGAAACGTCCGTTGCCGCGATTGCATATAATCGCATTGGAAAATTTTGTACTCTCCTCTGGTAAATTGGCCTGTAGTGGCTGATCACATTGTCGTCTTTCTTTTTCTCCTTCTCTGTGTTAGGATAGGCACTCAGGCATAGTGATGGGTCCCTCGTTTCTTGGTAAAAACAGGTATTTTTCAGTCACCGCTGAAACCTGGAGACAACTCAATCCTTAGAACCTTAGCTGAGTTTGGCTTCATGTTACACGTGTTCCTGCTGTGGGTTCATGTGGATCCAATAATGTGGAGGAGCATCCAGAGAAAGACCCTCATGATATCTCTCTCCAGTTCTTATCTTCCTTTACTGTTACGTGGCCTCGCATTGGCAATCATAAATAAGACTGGGAACTGACTTTTGCTTACTTATTCCGATGAATTCGACAGCTTACTTTGTCGTCATTTTATCTCTCGTTTACGATTCAGAGTTGAGTCGCTCACGTCCTCCACTGCCTTCGTTTGTGGTACACTTTCCTTGTTGGCACGCTTTGTTTCATGCAGCACCGGTGCACTTTTGCAAAGCTCCATAATGAAACCAGTATTTGCTTTCACCACCACAATCTTTTTAGTGTGCTGTTCTTCCTAGTACGACCATTGGTTATATGGACCGTGAATGAGCAATCCTACAAGAGAAAGTCAATGCCGGAACCTCCCTTCGTACGCATCCTCCGTACAGTTCTGCCTCTGGTTTAAATGGCGAATACCTTGGCCCGCATGCATCCTACGGAGCCTTCTTATTAGGCTCGATCTTATCGGATGGTCCACCCTTAGGTCCAATTTTGGTGCAAAATCTCGAGAGTTTTGCTTCTGGATTGCTCCTTCCCACGTTTTGCGCATTTGGTGGATTGAGGACCAATCTCCATTCCTTAGGAGACGTGTCAACCTCGAAGTTGGAGCTACGTGTAATCACTGGTTATGTAGGGAAATTCACCAGCACCATCTTGTCTTGTTTGTACTATGAAACTACAATTAGAGGAAGCAGTCTCGCTTGGATTAATCATGTGCTGCAAGGGCATCATTGAGTTGGCAATAGATGGCTTCTGCAAGGATGTGAAAGTATGTTAATTTAATGTGGAAGGCTTTTAAGTTAGCGTGCGTTTGAGTAGTCACCAACGACTTGCCTTATTTTGTTCTACAGGTGATAGACATGCCGGTTTATTCTCTTTTGATAGTAAATATGGTAACCAGAGTGGCCGCAAGTGTCGTAGGACATCTTTAAGACCCTTCTAAATGATAACATGGCCAGTACCCAAAGGGGAATGATCTCGACCTAGCAAAATCTCGATTTCCAAGTACTAATATGCATCTACAGTGAAAAGCATGTCCACCTTGTTAAGAAGACATTTCCTAAGTTGAAGATTGACAAAACTTATCCGAAGTAAGGACTTTGTTCTTAATGATAAGTATTTTCATGGGGAAAGTTTAATAGGATGTGATTAGATTATAGCAATCGGATTCAGAGTCATGGCCTAATTATATACTTCCTTATATATTCTGTCAAACGACTAGGAATGAGACAATACTCTCGTATAATAGCTAGTAGTGATTGGCTGGATTTCCTGCCATATTTATAAGTTGCTACAAAAGGAAAGTCTTCAAACTATCCATTAAAGATTAAATCTTTCTAGAACAATCTTCTTGAGACGTTTTATTCTTTTAAAGTAAAGGCACTCAACTTATAGAAACTCAAATTGCTGTACGGGCGGTAAGATCTATGGGAAGCCTCATTCTTGGCGATTTTGAAGTAATCGGATCTTCTTGACAAGATATAGGCCAATGGGTAGATTGGATGGATTATCCTTCTGAAGATATGTCCAACGGTCAGTTTGGATTAAGAGGAGTATAAGAGGAGGTCCCGAAGCTGAGAGAACTATTGCTTTCAAGAGAATCGAAGCTTGAAACTCCAAAGTCTGAAGAGTGTTTTGTGATCAAATTTATTTGTCTTTGTGAGCATAATTGTGTGTTGGAAGAAAGTCGATGAAAGACGACGAAAGACGACTTACCTATTTATGATAAGCAATGAACAATTTATCCGAAAACGAACGTTGAATTATGGATGAATGACAGACAATATTACTTCACGTTGGTCTGAATGCAATCACGAGGAAAACATCCAATTTCCACAACGTAAATGCCAATTGTTTTTGTAAATGAGAAATGGACTGCCTTCTTTTTTTATTTGATGAAAATGGGACAAGAAAAGGAGAACAATTTCTTTTTGAGTATACGTTCTGCAAACCATCCCAACGATTATCTTCAAAAGATTTTTATATGACTCCCCCATACCCTTTCAAAGGGTTTCTTTCCATCATAACTTATCAAGACAAAACGGTGCATTCTAATCGCACCCCATCATATGATGTATTAATAAAAAACTACATCTTCCACTCGAACATGATAAACTTGATAGTACTCTATCAAGAATATAAGGGATTCGATATTAATCAACTTTAGAAACAAATCATATTGGCAAGAAAGCCTTGCGACTAATGAGTACACTTGCACTGGGAGCTCAAATTATGCATCTGTTAGGGATGACATAATGGCTACAACCCTAAAATGAAATAAACAATTGATGTCTCACAGTGCCTCAGACATATTTTGTTACATCAATCCAAATATACATATTCCTTAAAGGCTATACTTGACTATTCTTAAAACACAATGTATTTACAATTATATTCACAACCACAGAAGGGAATATAATTGGTCGACTAGTAAATACATGTGATAGATGTAAAACAACAATAGTCTTCATTTGCACTTATGTCTCTCTCTATTTCAGAACAACTATTTTCCTAGACGCGTCCCATAAAACCAGATCTATTCATGACCATCGGTAACATGCTAAATAGCAACATTGATCTTTCATTTTGATAACATAGTCAGAAGTAACATATACACAAAATGAGGTAAATTATAAATTACCTCAAGAGCTCACACGATGAGTAAATATGGATAATTTCACTCACATCCCTTGTCAGTCGTACATTGCACATATAGTATAAATTACATGCTCTAATGGATTTCTCTTTCTTTAAGAGCGTAATCATTTATTAAATATATCAACTCTACAGATCTTTGCCTAAACATAGTCACGTAATTCTCACATATTCAAGTTTAGCTCGAGTGTTATAATAACTCGCTTTCTATAACGCCCAATTAAGTACTCGCATGCGACATTTTTCAGGCATACATGATTGTGAGACTATCATGTTCGATCTTATTATAAACAAATCATAGACTTTATCTTGACTCCAATCAAGGCGACATATTATTTTATGTACTAAACTTGCTCTTCAGTATTTATTTGTACATAACGTCTCATCTCAACGTGCTAACTATAGCACTTGAGATGATTGCTCGTGTAAATGAGCTACTAATTGCCCGTTAACATACTCTTCAATAATATATGTGCGTTTGTGCTAATCTTATAATATATTTGTACTTATTGATAAAACCCAAGTCACTAATAAATAAACAAGTACAATACATATGTCCACATATACATAAATTAATGATCATCTACAATAACACATATCACATTCTACGTAATCCTAGTGACATTCTATGGGTCAAGAATACGTCTCTAGGAACAGCCTTCGTAAATTGATCAATAACCATTCTATTAGTTGAAATGTATTGTAGAATCATTTCTTTTTGCGTTATTATATCTCTGATGAAGTTGTTCTTTATGTCAATGTGCTTTGTCCTTCCATAATACTTAGGATCTTTCACATAGGCAATGGCTACTTGACTTTCGCAATAAACTATCATCGGTTTTGGAACTTCAGTTCCAGTGGCTAAATTTTTCAAGAAATGTTTTAACCATACTACTTCTTGTACTGTGGCAAAGTATACAATAAATTCTGCCTCCATCGTAAATAAGGCCGTGCATATCTGTTCCTTGCTATTCTAAGAAATTGCACCTCCATTGAGCAAGAACACATATCTAGAAGTCGATTTACGTTCATCTAAGTCTCCACCCCAATCAGCATCTTAGGGGCTGCATGGAAATGTTCCACAAAAGTGTTTCTGGAACACTTTTTTGTTTTTCTGTTCTTTTGTTCCTGGAACACAAAAAGAACAAAAAAAAGAAACAAAAAAAAACTTACTTCTTGTTCCAGAAACAATTTTGAAGAAACGTTTCTTCTTCTCTCTCTTCTTCTTCTCTTCTTCTTTTCTTCTTCTTTTCTTCTTTCGCCGGTCGCCGGCCTCGGCCATGGCCGGCAACCGGCCGTCGAGGGCCGGCAACGCCGTCGAGGGTCGGCGACCTCGCCGGATCTAGGCGAGCCCGAACTTGCCGGCGGCCGGCAGCCTCGCCTGCCGGCGAGCCTCTCCGTGGCTAGGCGAGGCTGCCGCCGAAAAATAAAAAATAAAAAAGAAAGGAAAAAATGAAAAATAAAATAAAAATATTAAAAAATTAAAAGAAACAAAAAAGAATAAAATTTACCAAACGTGTTTCTGTTCATTTTTTATTTCCGAACAAGTTTACCAAACGCATTTTTTTATTCAAAAATTGTTCCCCGGAACAGAAATACTTTTTTTTTTTTTTCCCGAACAGAAAAGGAACAGAAATAAAAACACGCGCGCCCTTAATAGCCTAATAGGTGTAAATCATTCCCTTGATAACAAAGTCGATAGTTAATGGTATCTTTTAAGTACCTTATGATTATCTTCACTGCTTTCCAATATACTTGACTAGAATTTGATTAATATCGGCTCACCAATCCCACGACATAACACATGTCGAGTCGAGTACACATCATAGCATACATCAAACTTCCGACTGCACTAGCATAAGGAACAATTTTCATTACTTTATTTTCTTCTGGAGTTTTAGGACACATCGTAGTACTTAAGCCTTCACCTTGCATAACAGGGGTCAATGGAATTACAATGCTGCACATTCAAGAATTTTCATTATATAAGACTTTTGTGATAAAGCAAAGAGTTTACTTAATCGATCTTTTTCGATCTTAACTCCTAATATATAAGCAGCTTCTCCCATATCCTTCATTTCAAAATTGGAGGACAACCATTCTTTTATGGTGATAACAAAACAATTGTCATTTCTTGCCAATAGAGTATCGTTTACATAAAATGATAAAATCACAAATTTATCTTTAGACCGCTTAACATATACACAATGATCTTCTTCAATCATCGTGAAACCAAAAGTCATTATAATTAGATGAAAACGAATATACCACTATCTAGATAATTGCTTAAGGCCGTATATTGAGTTATGAATATTGCTAACTTTATGCTCTTGGGCTTTAGCTATGAACCTATTGGCTGCTTCATATAGATTTCTTCATATAGTTCCCCATTGAGAAATACCGTATTTACATTCATTTGATGTGATTCAAGATCTAAATGTGCAACGATGGTTATGATAAGGCATATTGAGACAAATCTTACAACTGGTGAAAATGTTTCCTCATAATCTATACCATCTTTTTGGGTATAACATTTCGCCACAAAACGAGTCTTATACTTTCCAATTGATCCATCTGCCATTCGCTTAATTTTAAAAACCCATTTGTTTCCAATGGCCTTGCGATTGATGGTAGATCAATCAAGTTCCAAATGTGATTTGCCCTCATTGACTCCATCTTATCTTCCAAAAATTTTCTCCAATCTTTCTTATTAGAGAATGAGAGAGCCTCTTGAATAGTCTTAGGCTCGGCATTGTCTTTTTTTAGTAATCATAAATGCTTCTCATTCAATCTCAAAACAACGATAAGGAATACTTTTACGATTACTTTTACGTAATTGAATTTCTCTTGAATTCAGTTCACTAGGCAATGCAACACTCCCACTAGGTCTTGTATGTTAAGGTAATTCTTCATTTCCCTCTACAATATTAGTGGATGTGTTATTAGGATCTTACATCTCATATAATTGGAAGTCATTATTAATTTCATATCTACTAGGAAAATCGTTATTTAAGAACGTGACATCTCGTGACTCCATTTTGGTCATATTTTCATTAGCTTATTCATTTATGAATACGTACCATTTGGAGTGTTCAGAATATCTCATAAAGATACATTTCTTCCTTCTATCACCTAATTTGTCATATTTATGGGAAGAATCGTGAACATAAGTTGCATATTCCCATGGACGTAAATTACTTAAGTTTGATTTCTCACCAGTCCACAATTTATAAGGAGTGAAAGTGACTGACTTTGAGGGCACTCGATTAAGCACATAAGCAGCAGTCAATAACGCATCTTCCTAATAAGAGATAGGTAAATTTTCTTGTGCCACCATAGATCTAATAATTTCCAATAGAGTTCTATTCCTTCTTTCAGCTACTTTATTTTGTTGTAGAGTACTAGGAATAGTCAATTGTTGTACAATTCACTTTTCATCACAAAAAGCCTTGAATTGCTTAGATAGATATTCATGTCCACGATCGGTTCTCAATACCTTTATCGTTTTGTTCAACTGATTCTTTACCATCGTTATTTATCGTCTAAAGCAGTCTAATGCTTCTGACTTATGTGATATCAGAAAGATATAACCAAAATGTGTGAAATCATCTATGAAAGTAATAAAATATGAGGCTTTATGCCTCGCCCTCGCGTTGGGAGAAGTACAGCCTAAGTGTCAAAATTTGGCATGAATAAATGATACTTTTTTTTGAAAAGTAGGACACTTAAGTGCCATCTCCAGCAAACCCAACTAAAAATCTTATGCGGTAATTTTATTAATATTATTTTTCGTTTATGTGGTTCGTCGAAATGCTAACTAAAAAACAAAGGGCAAAAAACGACATTGTTTTTCAGCGGATTCAAATGTTAATATAAATATTAATTGAATTATATAAAAATAAATAATAATTATTTTAATTTATATATATATATATAAAGGTGAGGGAGAAAAGGCAACAGCTGAGGGCTGAGCCTTCGTTGCCGATCGGCCGGGGGCCGGCGACCTCAGTCAACCCTCCCCCCTTCGTCGCCGCCCCTTCCTAGCGACGACGGGGAGGCGGCGAGGGCTCGCGAGCCCTCCCGGATCTAGGTGAGGGTTCACGGGCCCTTACCGCCAATTGGCCGGGGGCCGACAACCCTAGCCGACCCTCCCCCTCCTTCGCCGTCCTTTCCCAGCGACGGGAGGGAGGCAGTGGCAGCGAGGGCTCAGCCCTCAGCTATCTCCCTCCCCCTTTAATATTTGTATTTTAATTTTTAAATGTTTTAAATAAATTTAGTTTTAAATTAAATTAAATTAATTTTTATATTAATTTTTATCATGTTAGAGACAAAACGACGTTATTTTTGCATTTTCTAGCCACATCTACGTGCACTTACTTCGCCAGAAAATACAACATCAGCATTTTGGCTGGATTGGTACTTAAGTGATCTATTTTACTCCGATTTTGGAGTTTAAGTATCATTTTCCAAGCTTCTGGTACTTAAGTGTCCCTCCGTATCAAGTTTTTGCACTTCAGGTATCCATACCTCCCCTCATGTTCAAAGGATCACAAATATCAGAATGTAGGAGTTGCAATGAAAATTTGGCTCTAGTTTCTTTACCGAATGATTTTCTAATTTTTTTCCCACTATATAATGTTCACATACGGGTAGATTAACATTAATGAGTGATCCTAAAAGCCATTCTCTAGCTAATTTTTGCATTTTTTGTAATCCAATATGACATAATCTAGTATGCCAAGTACTTGCATCAATTTCAACATTACTATAAGATGCAATTAAAGAAAAACAACCATCGACATTAATATTGTACTGATCATAATCAATATCTAACACCATAAAATCATTCAATACATGACCCGAATCATAATAAACTATTCCAAACAAAATATCAACACAATTACCATGGAAATTCAATATATAACCTAAGCTAAGAAGAATAACTACGGAGACAAAGTTTCGTGAAATATCTTGAGCATAGAAGACATCATGTAGGAATAGGTTTCGACCACTACGTAAAATTAATTTATATATGCCGATATTATTCATTTCAACTCTTGAATTATTCCCAACATATATCTATCTTCTTCCAGACTGTATCCAACGATGCTCTACAAATGCTTCTTGGTCTCTAGTTACGTGGTCTGTTGTTCCTGAGTCTACAATCCACATTGGATGAAATTCAGTAAGCATTACAATGCTAGAAACAAAAACATTATTTAAAGTAATGGAATAATAGGGTACCTCTTTCGACTTAGTGCATTCACGAACAAAGTGACTCATCTTGCCACAATTGTAACAGGCCTTGTCTTTCTTCCCACCACGCTTCTTGCGTTGGAAGGTCTTACTCTCTTAGGTTCTTGATTAATCTTTTTCCCTTTATTATTGAATTAATGATTTCTTTTGCGCTTAAAGCCCGAAACTTTGTGTGAACTCAATTCAGCAACATAAGCATGGGTAGAGGATTTCACAGCCTCTAGACGCTCATCCTTTAATTCCAAATAACGCGTTATATCATTAAAAGTGACAATATTCTCATTATGCGTCATGTTTTTTTTATTTTTTTTTATTTGGTGCTGGAGGAACCGGCTTGCAGCCGACAGCCGCACCGTAAACCCCCAGGTGACACTTAAGCAGAAGGACCCACCACCCCTGAGTCACACTTAATACACCTAGTGCCTCCTCTGGGTTTTGAACCCTTCACCTCTTCGTTGAGGATCAGCAGAGCCTTATCCAGTGGAGCCACCACGGCCGGTGGTCATTATGCGTCATATTGATCTTCATATACTCCAAATTGTTAGAAATAGACCTTATAATAGCTTAAGCGTGTTGTTCATCAGTAAATGAGTGACCTGCCGACTTCAGCTCACAAATCATGTTTGACATCTCCCGAAAATGTTTCCTCATCGTTATATTTGGGCGTATATGTCAAATTTGATAGTGAGTCTCTTCAACTTAGTGGTAGATGTACCCCTAAATTTATTTTCAGGGCAATCCACATTGTTTGAGCTTTATCATAACTTTCAAACTCACACATGAGATCATCTTGCATACAACTTAGCAATGTAATGCGAGCAATGCTATTTTTCTTCTTCCAAGCTTGATAAGCTTCTAGATCTCTTATGTGTTTAGCTGAAATTCCATGCTCATGTTCATCCATGGTGTGGTTGGGGATTTCCAAAACCTTACTCCTCAAGGATGTATTGAACTTTTCGGTGCTAATTATCATAATTGTTACCGTTCAGTTTTTCACTCTTATTGAGGTCAATTATAATGGTCTTGGATGCCGAAACCATAATTAATTGCTATTACACATTGACATAATAAACGCAGAATCAATACGAGCACATTTTTTAGAGTAACATACATATTTAATTTGCAGTAAAGGCAAACTAAATTAATGATAATTCAACAAATGATATATAAATGAAAGTTCACTATGTTCCAATCAGCTCTTAAGTACGATTGTTCTATTGTCATTAATTATTTTAATTTACGCAAATTTTAAGTTCTAGGTAAGAACTCTTTTGAATTCTACCAACCTACGAACTCCCCCTAGAAAAAATAATTACACGACCTTATGTAATTTCTACATTTTTTTCATTAACACAAAATACGTAACATGATGTGAACCAGCATACAAAAAAAATCATGCAGCGACTATAACCAAAACCGTAATTCAACATATAATGAAAAATCAAGGATTTTCTATCATAGTTCGAATTTTACCAGAATTAGAAAATTACAAATATATTAAACTATATATATGCCATCATCGAACCAAGCTAACACAACATATATAATATCATTTTCATGTAAGCTAGCTATTGTATTTCCAAAACCATAAGAAAATACAGGCTTAAAAGGAATATACAATACATTTGTACAAAAAAGAATACGTGTACTTAGGGTTCCCTACACATTTTTATACCTTTAAAAAACTCAAAAATATAAAATAATTATACCACGATGTAGAGAATATCTATATGAACCAAACGCCGCCGACCACGCTCCAATTGGAGCACCCGCGGGCTCACCACGCGTTAGCGAGCTAGAAGGCTCCTAGCCGGTCCGACCGGTCTAACCGGTGACCAGTCCGACTGCTAGACCGGTTGACCAGTTAATAGTCGGGTCTGGTCTCGGGTCGAGTCTTTGGTCGGTTGTCAGTCGACCAATTGCCATCGACGGTGACGTCATTGATGACATCATTTGGCGGTTACTGACCGTTGGATGACGTCATCCGGGATGTTAGCATGGGTCAGTTTGTCGACATGCGTGTGGTGCTCACGCATTGGGCATGCTCAGTGAGTCTGGTGCATGGCGCCCACGCGCCGTGGCTTTTAGTTACACATGTAGGCGCGTTCGACTCATATCAATGACTACTTTCATTTTGTATATTTAAAAATTGATTTTGGCCAAAAAAATATTCTAAAAAATAGCCAAAACCATATGGTATACGTGGCCCCTAAACCCGTTCTTCACTTCAGTTCGCTTTTGACGATTCATATTGCATTTCCGAGCAATAAACATCCACACAGTGTAGATTTCATTCATTTGATCTCGATATCAAATGATAAACGAGAAAAAATCGATGAAAAACAATGCAGAAATCACAACCGGGCCTTGATAATAATGTTGGAAAAAGGTCGATGGAAGATGACTTACCTCTTTCTAATGCGCAATGAACAATTTACCCATGAATGAATGTTGAATTATGGATGAATGACGAACAATATTACTTCAAGTTGGTCTGAATGTAGTTATGAGGAAAACATCCAATTTTCACAACGTAAATGCCAATTGTTTTCTTAAATGAGAAATGGAACGCCTTCTTTTTTATTTGATGGAAATGGGATAACAAAAAGAGAACAATTTCTTTCTGAGCGTGTGTTTTGCTAATCATCCCGACGGTTATCTTTGGGAGAAGTATATTATCAGTGCCATAAGTTGTGTACGACGCTCACTTTGGTACTAAAAGTTTCCGTTGGATCACTTAAGTGCCAAATCGGAGGAAAAACGATTACTTTGGTACCACCGGCGAAAGATTCCGGCCAAAATGATTACGTGGTTTTTAAAAAAAAAATTGACAAGGCCTTAAACAATGTCGTTTTCGGTCATCGTTAAGAAAATGACGTCGTTTTACTGTCCTACATGGATGGCCTCACAAAAACGACGCCATTTAACTCATTTGGGGATTTTTTTTTTGGATTGAAATTAGGATTTTTTTGTCCGCCGTTGCTTGGCTGTTGTCGCTCGGTTGCCGTCCCTCGGCCACTCTCGCTTGGCCGCCGTCCCTCGACCTCCATCGTAGTTGCTTGCCACAGCAAGACAAAAGAAAAAAAAACGAATAGAAAATCCCAAGGGAGAGGGAGGTGTCGATGGCGAGGGTGGAGGAGGGGATGGCGGGGCCACGGCCGCCACTGTCGTTGCAGCTAGCTTTGCTGACAACCTCCATGGCGTTCCAGATCTTCGCGGCTACCATTGGCCAGATCACTCGTGCTTTTGGAGATTCTTCGAGCTCACGCTTCCTCTGCACCCGACGATATTATTTGGGAAAAGGCGGTGGTGAGGCTGAGATTCGAGGATTTGAAAGGTCGACAAGGTGATTGAAAATGGGGGAAAACTATTGGGGGAGGGCGCAGGTGAGCGCGTGATTTCTTTTCTGGAAAACTACTTGTGTTGTGTTGGTGCGCTGCTGGTGTTGCTGGTGCTATTCTTTAGCGCTGCTAGTGCTGTTCTTCGGGGAAGAACTAGTCTTCGGGGAAGAAGACGACAGAAAATGGCATTGTTTGGGGATTTAGGGTTTTGAATTTGGGGGAAAGACACAAAACGGCGTCATTTTGTTGTTTAAATGCTGACTATACTCTCCAGCGTGCCACATCAGCTTAAAAAATTAATAAAAAAGTGACACGTCGGATTTCCGGCCAACCATATTGGAGTTGGCACCAAAGTGAGTGTTTTTCAAACTTTTTGGCACTTAAGTGATCCGACAGAAACTTTTGGTATCAAAGTAAGCGCCGTACACAAGTTATGGCACTGATAGTGTACTTCTCCCATTATCCTTAGAAGATTTTTATACGACTCCATCATACCCTTTCAAATGGTGTCTTTCCATAATAACTTATCAAGATGAAACGGTGCGTTCAAATTGCACCCCATCATAGACGTATTAATAAAATAGTACATTGTGTAATCATTTAGAGTTCAAGACTGTGTGAGAAGTAATACACACGAGCTTGAGTTTAGATAGCTTAGATCTTATAACTTTGATTGGTTTTTTTAGTGGATTCCAATTAATAGGCTATAGTGTGGGAGAGTGGACGAAGGTTTGCAAAAGTCTAACCACAATAATATTTTGTATGCAATTTTCTATCCCTAACTCTTTTTATTTTTATTTTTTTGTGATAAGATTGCATATTGATAAGATCTGATCAATTCTTTTCATCACCTATGGTATTTTGTTGCAATTTTTATTAAAACCTTTTTTATTTTTGCACAATCACTTATTCAACCCCTTCTAGGGGGATAAGTACACTAATGGTGCCATAAGTTGTGTACGGCGCTCACTTTGGTGCCAAAAGTTTCCATCGGATCACTTAAGTGCCAAATTTGAGGAAAAACGCTCACTTTGGTGCCACCGGCGAAAGATTCCGGCCAAAATGATTTAAAAAAAAAAATCGATATGCCTTTAAATGACGTCGTTTTCGGTCCTCCTTAAGAAAATGACGTCGTTTTACTGTCCTACATGGATGGCTTCATGGAAACGACGCCGTTTAGCTCACATGGGGATTGAAATTAGGGTTTCCGCCGCTCGGCCACCGTCGTTCGCCCGCTATCACTCGGCCACCGTCACTCGGCCATCATCGCTTAGCCACCATTGTAGTTGCTCGACCAGGTGAGCAAGGAGAGACTGAGATTGTTGCAGGAAAAATCGAAGGCGAGGGCAGAGGAGAAGGAGGAAGAAGATGGGTCGAAGGGGCTGCTGGTGCGCTGCTACTGCTGATGCATTGCTAGTGTCGTTGCTGGTGTGCTGCCAGTGCTGTTGCTGGTGCTGTGCTGGTGCCGTTGCTGGTGTGGGTCTTCGAGGAAGAAGAAGACACGAAGACGAGCCTTCCCTCTCTCTCAATTTGGGGATTAGGGTTTCAAAGTTGGGGGAAAGATGCCAAACGGCGTCGTTTTGGTGTTTGGATGCTGACTCAACTCTCCGACGGGCCATGTCGGCTTCAAAAATTAATAAAAAAAAAAGGTCACATCGGATTTCCGGCCAATTTCGTCGGCGTTGGCACCAAAGTGAGCGTTTTTCAAATTTTTTGGCACTTAAGTGATCCGACGGAAACTTTTGGCACCAAAGTGAGCGCCGTACACAACTTATGGCACCATTAGTGTACTTATCCCCCCTTCTAGGTGATAGTTTCAATCATAACACACCTAATTATCAATGTTGTTGAAGCCTCCAGCCCCTTGAAAAGCAGCCCTATGTCTTTGTTTGTCCTTCACCTTAGAGTGTTGAAATAATAGTTGTTTCTTCCTACCCATTTTGCTGATTTGTTTATTCAATTATTCTAGTCTTTAAGAGTTAGTGGAGTCATGTGTAGCTAATTTGTGTGTTAGTTGTCCTAGTTTTTAGGAGTTAGTGGAGCAAGTGTTTTATGCATAACATGGGTAGTTATGGTCCTATTTTAGCGGTGTTTTATGCTATGTATTTGTCTTTGTAAAAGACTTTGAGGTTCTGAATGAAAAGAAGTTTCAGCCTCATCTTTCCTCTCTTTTTAGCTATTTTACATAGAGAACTCAGTGCCTGTGCCTTATCCGTGGAGAAGCCATGTCAACACAAAGCCAAGGCCTCTCAAATAATCAATGCCTTTAGACTGCAATATTTCATGGTCGACGCACCTCACGAGACTATGCACAATGACATATGGTCTCTTGCGCTTGATAAGGGAGCATGATTGTGCTTCTCCCCTTCCGCAAGCAATAGGCCACAAGAGGAAGAACCTCTGCTCCTTCCATTAGAATCGTGAATAGAAATGTACTCAAAACTTGCTCAGTCGGGATTTTGAAAGGGAAAAGCCACATCAGCGGCAAACAGTCAGCTTTCAATCCTAACTCTCCGTATCGCATTGCCATGCTCTTCTTTGGCAGTATTGATGACCATGAGGAACTAGCTTATAGCAGACTCATGGCTCAACATCCAAGCATAGTCTTAATGTTGACCAGTTCATACCGGGGTGACATGACAAAGATGGAAGCGAGGTGGAGAATCTCCAGGTCGAGTTTATTGGTCGAGTGGACAGAGAAGGGGCAATCCACAAAGAGGAGAAAGTGGAAGACGGATTGCAAACAACAGAGATAATTCATCCTTGTGGGAGTGCACCATGAATCAGATGTTCCTATGCTCTCAGGTTTGACAGAATGGAGTAATGAGGGTCTTGTACTTGGAATTGTTGGAGACATGCTAGCTACTTCAGATTCCGATTCTCAGTGACAGTTGTGCGGGAAAAACCTCTGCAATAAAATGATGTTTCTTCATTTCACTCTGTTTTTCGTCTATATAGTAATGTGAGGTTTGTACACGACAGTTTGAGGAGTTTGCTTTTAAGATGAAGTTGTATAGATTTTAACATGATAAACACACTGTAGACATTATAAAAGAAAAGGAAAGTCCTTATAACATTAATATATTCTGTCTTTTTTTGTAAGGTTAGAATAAATCTCCCTATGCCTAAGAACACGATCATCCTGGAGACATTATATCCAGTTCAGATGAAGAACACAAAAGGTTAAAGAGCCTTACTAATAGAATGCGCTTTTTGCAAATTGTGAAATCACTGGGAAAACGAATATAGGCAACTCAAATTACCGTGGAGATTGCGCCACATGACTTGATCACGTGGGAGCTTTACCTATTAAGCTCATCTCCTTGTTTGCTTTAACTTCATTCTATCGAGCCACAAAAACCCTGTGGCTCATGGGTTTCGAATTCTTAATAGTCAATAGATTAGGAACCGAAAGACGATACCTGTTTGAAAGACAACGATAACGATGGAAAATAGTTTTACACGTGGTGTCTTTGAGTGAGCTTGATATGGAATCAGGATTGATAAGTCATGTGGTTAATGGGAGTTTGAACAGCAATTTTCCTGAAAGAGCAGGAACATCACCTTAGTTAATAGCTAATATGTAAGTACTCGTCTATGAGATACAAGTTGTGGGACAGAGAAATTATAAACCAAATGATTTCGGTCAAAAAACATCGAGAAGCACAAGGTGTTGAGAATTATTGTGCGCAAAAACATAAGCTATGCTTGTTAGGAACAATCGCTAAGTATGTCCCTCGCATACTGCAGGCGTGGTTTGTAGTTAGTCTTCCATCACGTCTGCAGCTCGAAATCTTCATGTTAACAAAGAAAATAAAAGGGTCAATTGTAGGTGAAACGTCACTAGTGGGGAAGACAAGGACATGCCAATCCGATAATTATGCTAGGATTGAAAAACAGCATTCGAACAGAGAAGCTTTTAAGTGGTCAATCTAGAATGGTTAACTGCTGGAGCTATTCGCCCGAAAACTACTTACAGACACATGAATTCCCCTTCATCTTACGTCTCTGCAACCATGTCCCAACACCGTGCAGGAACTGGGAGGGAAAGTAGAAGATATACTCCCCGACATGATGACAAAATGAGGACAAGACAAATGGACACGGAAGCGGTGGGGGAGTTCAAGGATAACTTGTTGGGGGTAGCGGGCACAGGTAGAGGGAGGGAGATGGCGGAGGACGGCCCGCAGACAGCCAAGCTGGTGAGGTCGACAGGTTCGTCGATTCGGTCCGGTCATTGTGGGCCGACCGGATGGGCCGGAATGCGCACGCACCATAGCTTAATTAAAGCCGTCGCCACGTGTGCTTTGGTGCCATTAGCTTTGTTTGTGGTCGAAGCGATGAGCAGGTTAATTAAAGCCTCTCGTCCCTGGTCAACAAGGTATTCGCACAACTGTTGAAAGATTTTCGTTTTTAAGCGATCCAGTTACTTTAGCGGTTAAAGTTAGGATGTGATCTGAATTTTTATTTGTATATACAAGATTGATCTCTACATTATATGTACAGCTTAATCTCCATACGTGATAATGATATTCAAATCAATTTGAATTTAAAATTTGGGTTCAGATAATACATACATTACTATACTCAATCTCCTTATCTCGATGAAACCCTCGATCATTCTGTTAAAAATTAACTCCCCTCCGCGTGAAGATCGATCCAATCTGTTTGATTCCTTATTTTGTTTGATCTGATTGTTATAGGTTTGGTTCGTTGATAAAGAAGGGAGTTGGGCACAAGGCTCAATGCCAAAAGTTGCATGGGGATCTGCTACGTCCAGATGCGCTTACTACTTAGATAAATGTGTCCATTTTTTACATGTTCACAACACATCGGGCGGATAAAAGCCTGTAAATGAATCACGATTCGATCAGATCATCAGATTCTGCAAAGTGAAATCCTCGTCGTTTTTTAACATTGGACTAAAGTAAAATAGCCAAAGAGCAGCGAATATAGGTGTACGTGACATGTGGTCCTGGCAAATAAGAAAATGGGCAGCGGAGATTGCGAGAGGGATGTGGAATTGTTTGTCTAATCTAATCTCATTTTTAATATATATATAGAAGAGAGAGAGAGAGAGAGAGAGAGCTTAAGAAAGGAATCCATGTGAAGTCTGCGTTACCCGAAATATATGTATCAAAAGGGATGTGCCAGGCTGTATTTGCTTATTTATTTACTTATGTTTGCTTGCACTTGTCTCCATCCTTGTAAGAATTTCATTTCAATACAAGAAAGTAATGGAGACACCAGCGCGTGGTTTGTTCATTTCTTTAAGTCTTGTTTCCTTTGGTTATTCTTTTGTTTGAAGCTGGATATAGTTTTACACGATCGAAACTACCCAGTGGAAGTAAATTAATGAATTCATCTTGATCGCCACCTACATTATGCGTGATGCCTTGTTTATATTATAGATCTATAAAATAATGTCAGTTAACCCACATAGTCATGACAGGTGCAACCGCCGCTTATAATACGGTTCGTGATGATAATAGTAGCCCCTACAAAGTAGTTAAATGTATCGGGTGGAAGGGCTTTCTTATATTACATCTTTAATTAGCTGGCGCAGAGGCATGGATTGATCGATTAACAAAGGTATTTATAATGGAGGAACATGCATAGTAGAGCTTATAGGCTATTATTGCACCTAATGCTGTCTGCGTCAATGATTAGCAGGATCTGACCTAGAAAACGAGTTGCATCTTACCCCGGAGAAACCCAGCAAACCACAAGTTGTTTCCGTAATTTTATGTGGTATCTTCCTCAGTTTATAGGAAAAGGAAAGAGGCTCGCAAAAGCAAAATAACTTAACGGGATGGAGACGGGATTTTGATCATTTATGAGGTCTTGGGCAAGAGGGAAAATCCACGTTTCTGCACAGTCCGTGTGGATAGTTTTCCGGGTTCATATTTCCGCGACATGCTTTCGTTTAGTGTATGCTTTTTCAAGTTAAAAAGAATCTACCAATATATGAGGAAGGGTTGACCAGCGGCATCGCGTTCACCGCTCAATAGACTAGATTTTCCCCATTCAAGAAGTTATTAAGTATATTGCACTCAGTACCTGTGGAACACAAAAAGAGCTGAACACACATGCTCGTTCTTGAGAGACATCCCCATCCAGTAACATTTCGCGTTGACAAATACAGAGAAACCAAAAGGGTCACTCAGAGAGATGATCCTTTGTATTTCGGAAAGAAATAAAACAGACTGCCCAAATCCATTCTTTGTTTTTTTTTCCTCCATCGGCCATGAAGAAGACAAGACAGTAAAAAAAACCTGTACTTACAACTTTGGGATGTATATACAAGTTGTTGCAACGGTACAAAAAAGTTGAATCTCTGTCATTGGACTTGTGTCGTTGTGTGATGCTTCAACTCGTCGTGGAGCCAACGTCTCCCGATCTGCCATTACTACACGCAGACGGAACCAACAAGACAGAAAAATCTTTGCATCCGCAAAAACCAATAAAAACTCCTCTCACCGGAAAATAACAGGTGTAATACGTTACGAGTCCTCGTAGATGCTCTCGAGGTGGGGCCTCCAAGTACTGTCGGTGCGGCTGTGCCGGCGATCTCTACGGGAGGAGGATTTCTTCTTAGAGATGGCAAGGTGGCGATCGCAGTCGGGGACGTCTCCGCCCTGAGGGTGCGATTTCTTGCTGTGAGCTTTGGCCTTGGAGGGCACCCGCTTCTTATTTTGGGGAAGAGAGGAAGCGGGGATGAGGAAGTAGATGGAGCCCCGCTTGAGCTCGGACTCGGGAGAGAGTATGAGGATGCGGCGAACCACGCCTTGCGCGCACGGCTTGCTCAGGACGTGGTTCGGGTGTGCCTTGAGGACTTCCCCGGCCGTGATGTGGCGCGTTATTTCCTCGACGTAGCCGTTCAGGTGGACGATCCGGATCAAGTCGAGAGCCCCGCAGGGAAGAACGCAGGCCAAGCAACACCGCAGGCTGTTCCCCATAATTCCCTTTCTCTCAACGAACGTGCTGATCGGAGATGGGTTATTGGGGTGGGGTCTTCGTCTTCCTTCGAGTCTTCTCCAACAATGCGTTGCTGCTGGGGGGCCGGAACGTGGTCGGGGGTGGACCATTGTTATATAGGCCAACGTCCCTACGAACTGACCAAATTATGCTATTAATTATTATTATTTTTTAAGAACGTATGAAATGACAAGACTGACCTTAGTGATTTATGATTAGCTGATAATATCTTTGGTATCGGTTGCTGCATCATTTTGACCATCCCCTCGATGTTTGTTAATTGGGAATAAACAAAGATTAATATGTTAATCCTCGCATGTGTGATTAGCTTAAGCCGCAATGCGCCGATATCATTGCAGTAAAGTTATGGCAATCGAATCACCTTCCCTTAATCTAATGTATTGTATTGTGTTGTACTAAACAAAAAGGCAAAAGACGAAACTCAACCGGAAGAAATGAGGAACCAAACTATGATTTCAGGGAAGATTAAGGGTCAAGCTTGGAGGGCCGGCTGCTAAACTGAATGGCATCTTTCTATGGCACGCTTCAATTAGGCTAAATGAATTAAGAGATTCTCATGGCGAAATTGCGAATTGCGTTCCGTGTTCTCGGTGTTCACTTCTGATCTTTTTTTTCCTAGGAGAGGTTGGATTTGAATTGACATTTGTACCGCCATGCATCAAATTCTCCCACCACATCCAACTTTTCGTTCATTTTTTGCCCCGGTTTCGGCCCAAATGGCTCATTCGTTATATAGAAGTCGGTCAGCTTTTTGTATTTCAATTTGAGGCGATAAAGAATTGAATTTGAGGAGATTAAGGAAAGTGATATTGTCGGAGTCAAACTGCCCAGAGATAGAGAGATCACAACTAATGGAACTACAAAGCCCCTCGGCTGAATTCACCTAATTGCGTAGTCGAGTCGATGGAGTTAGATCGATGTAGTGCGGCGGTCAACTCAACTCTACTCACATACTTGGTGATTGAAATCCGATTCCATGCTCAATTGATTACTAAATTTTTGTTGATCTACCTTTAATGATTTACTAGGTTATTGACATACTCAAATTTGAATTGAGTCGACTAAATTTGTTCGTCTACAATTTTGCTAGTGTGAGTATATTATGTAGATTTAAGGATATTTGTGTTCAAATATCGAATCTACAGAATATTTAAATTATGTAATTCTTTCTATCATGTAGTGATGTTATTTCTTAATGTTCAAAAGAAATCTTTGCGTGATTTCTCCATTGAAATTTATATGAGCTCATTTATTTTGCATCTATAAAAACCAATCCAATTCGAACTATATTCTCACTTCACCACTTGTCCTCCCCTAGTAATCTGTATAGATCATCAGGTAGAGTAGAGAGGAAATGGAAATGCGGAGATATCAGTTTGCAATTGGAAGTGAGTTGATCTTAAATCCGATGGTCGTACCGTGAGCGTTTGACGTCAACTGCGGGGTGGAAGCAAACCAAAGTTCAAACATCCAAGCTTAGTATGCATAATGTACAACGCCCACGTACGTACATGGAGGAACAGGACAAATTGTCGCCTTCAGTAGGGCCCCACAGAAGACCATGTGGAATCGAATAATGAGCCAGGCGGAGTCCCGGTGATGAAGGGAAGGAGGGAAGGAGGGCCTTGAAAACCCTGGTATTTTTTGTACAAAAATAACCCAAACTATTTTAAGATCGCCAACCATAGAAGGATTAGGTACGGAACGGAGACGGGAGTATCAAAGCTAAGAAAAGGTTAACACAGGGAATACTAGATTTAAGGAGGGAGTTGCGGTTGGAGTCAGATTACAGATGGAGACGCGTAAGGAGGAACACATGGTAAGGTGGGGTGCTGCATGACGGGTGGGGTTCCTGCCTTTTTCAATGATCCATAACGAGACAAAAAATCCAGATGACTGTACAGCTAATGGACTGAGGCCATCATGATTACTCGTTTTCATTATTAGTAGTTTGGCTGCAACTAATCTGCATAGATCCCATTAGCCTCCGCTGCGTTCATTTATTCCGATAAGTGATTTGTATTCTTGGTCATGTCCCCATTATTTTTATCACCTCTTCTTGAATCTTGTACTCTTAGCAATCGCACGAGCTTCTCTCTCTCTCTCTGATCTGTTTATGAAAGAAAACCCTATTTGCAGGTGATTCACTTCTCTAAAAGCATCTTTGTGATTATCTGACACGAGTCATACCCCTCCTGCCTACATATGTATCTGTTTAATTAAATCACCTCATTAACAGAAAAAGACAGATCTTTTCCTTTTCCGAGGAGCAAACACCGCTGTTTGCAGAAACTCCTCTCTCTCTCTCTCTCTCTCTCTCTCTCTCTCTCTCTCTCTCTCTCTCTCTCTCTCTGGGGTAGGATTTGTTTAAGTTCTAGTATGAAAGTGGGGGATTTCCAGTTGGGGAAGAAAACAAAGAAGGCTAGTTATTTTATCGCCAACTTCGGACCTTCGCCTGTGCCTCATATGGACGTGGGTCGAACCTCAGCGTTCATCAGTTCGAATCTCTGAAATGCACTTGCCATGTGGTTGCACCCGTGTAACGCAAGGGGCTTCTTTCTTTGCGCCTTTCTTGCTAATTTCTATGTATCCCTAGATTAGAACGTATTCACTCGTTCGTTATATCTATACTTAGACATCATTTTCTGAAATGAACAAACCACTATAGTTTCCCAAAACGTGATCATTATATGCGCAATATAAGTATGTAGATCTTCTTGACAAGGTACGATAAATCTATGCTTGAAGTATGCTTACTTCAATCGGAAGGCTTGTTTGTGATGTTCCATGCTTATCATGAAGTCCTAATCTATTTCGACCCCGAAAAGTTTGTTCACAGTTTTCAGTATGCTGCCAATTGAGACTAGGAAAAAAATCCTACTTAGATCACCATCAAATTGCTTTTTTTTTTTCTTTTTTTTTTCTATTTGCTTATGAATTAACGAAAAGTAAAAAGCACCTACAATAGGTTTCACACAACATGTTGATCTGCCATTCTAATTATCCCTCACGTCTCATCAACTCACGGGCGCTTATTTCTAGAGAGAGAACTCGCTTAGGGGCCAACATTGTAGAGATCATGAACACCAACGAATCATAGAACCAGAAATGGACAAAGATGTAACTAACTAGAAGCTTCATGGAAGGAGGGTTTTGGGTGGGGCTGCCGACCCATTTCAGCTGAGAGATTTTTAAACGAGGTTGTCCATGTAACTAACCCCATGATTATCGAATAACGACATGATTAGAGAAAGGAAAGAGGAACGCACGAGGGATGGCATATGATAGATTCTTTGGTGTGAGATTGAATCTAGAAAATATCGTAACGCGCACCGAAGAAGAAGAGGCAGTTTAGAACAGAGACAGAAAGAGAGAGAGATGCCATAATAATTGAACAACGTGGACCGAGTCTGTCCTGCGCTGAAGCCAAGGTGGAATCCCTGATTAAACTAATTCCATTCATTTCGGGGTAATTTAATTCAAAGAGTATGATTGAAGCCCTTCTCCATGCCGTACCACTTCCTTTTCCTCCTCATGAACTTGTTTAATACAAATCTATATTGCCACATAAAGACAAGAATCCATGCGCCTTAATGTATATGTTCATCGTATTCACCAGCATCAATACTAACAAAAAAGGGGGTCATAATCCCAAGGCGGAGAAAGATAGAAGGAGAGATCGCGATCTTTATGCTTGACCATCAGCCGTCGATGATTTGTCATTTTAGCTGGCATCGCGATGTTGCCGCCCACACCCACATCGAGTATTTTATCCACATCCCCCCATGTTGAATAAGGTTTTGGAATTTGGGTAATGAAGATGAAGACCGTGCTATTGAGTTCAATGTATCCCAGCTTTTCATTGGTCATTCACATCCCCAGCACCCATATCATATAATAATAGCGCCATCCTTTTTATATCTAGGGTCATTTGTTAAACATACTAAAGAATTTCCCCGCTTAACCTATTTAACAAGTGTCCTCGAGACGTCTTCATTAATGAAATTCTTATGTTTATTGGTTAATCTCAATGTATCCATCTTGAGAAGTTAAGAGATCATCATCCCAAAGTCTTTTAAAACCTCGCTAACTGTACACATGTGGATGCCCGATGCGTGGGGTTGTCACGTAGATCCATGCTCCCGAGTAAACGAATCAAGTTTTGAACTTTGAGCACTTTGTCACGTTATTCTTTCCTTATTTAAAAGTATGCTTCGATGGCCGTGTTGTCTAGAAACGAAGGAGCGGAAGAGAAGTTTAAACGACACTCACGGTTGTCTTCCTTCTACTTTTAATGGTATCTAAGCGCAACAAGAGTAATGTGCAAGCTCGACAACATGAACTATATACGAATGGAAATAACGATCTTATATGTCATGCACGATCTTATTATGTGTAGTTATAGGGACCATGTATGGTTAACTACACCCGATGTACCTGGAAAAAGAGGAAAAGAATACTAGAAGTGCAAAAAGTTGTATACAATACTTATTTTAATGCCACAAGTTTTTGCCGAATAATTTGCCAAATTAGAAAAAAAAAAACAATTATTTAAGTGCTAACGGTGGCAAAAAATTCCAACAAAAAATAATATGTGGCATAGAAAAAGATATTAGCTACATCTAGTGCATGCTGACTCATATATATGGTGAGACTCGACTCGATTCGTATGAGATCTGCATGATTTAACGGTTGATGGGAGCTGTATTAACATGATTTGAGCACACACAATGTCGAGAATAGAATTTGAAAGTGAGGGGAAGAGTTCAGGGGGTAATGCATGTGCTCGCGGTGGGGAAGCATCGGGTTGGGTTTATTGGAAAAGGAAGAGAGTGGCCTTACGTACTGTACGGTCTCCGAGGGCTTAAGCTACGTATTGGTGGATGTATGATTGATGGGGGTGGTGGCCATGTTCCTCTCTCTCTCTCTCCTTAAAAATGGAATAATTTTGGTGGGGGGACATCAGGCCGGTCACCGACCGCGTCTTTGCTCCATTATCTTCAGGGTACGAAAAGGACACGAACATGTTATTGTTGTACCTATCATGAGGTCGCGCCGATGTATTGGTTACCGTTCAAGTAAGGAAAACACATTGGCAGCTGAAGTTTTCCCTCTCGCGCTCCCAAATGGTGAGTTTTCCCCTACTGTATGGGTAGTTCCCATCTTCATCGTCAACCCAGGTAATCCTTCAATCTGAATACAGTGAAAAGCGTTAATCACCATACACAATCACCCACCATGTTCAACCCCAATCCTCCCATTACAGAGATGTCCCGACACAATACCCCCAAAATCAAAACCCTAATACCCATATATCCCAATCCCTACCCCTTCCTTTCTTCCCCAAATCCTCTGCTCGAAACCCATCAATCTGATTCTGCTTAATCCTCACTCGAAACCTCTTCTGTTGACTGTCTACGTTGACTCCCTTCAATCGATACCCCTGCTGCTTCCAAAGTTTGAGCTAGTAGTGCGACGCCCCTCGAATTTGGAGATAGAACATGGCAGGCCACAATGAAGAAGAGAGGAGGGTCGCAGCACTCTGCAAAAGCCTTGGCAACCTGTGGACGGAAGAGGATGTTGTTGAGATTCTAGGTGATATCCCTAAAGAGAAACTATCTGAATGCCGGAAAACCCTATTTGGGAAATTTTATACTAAACCGAATGCGCACTTTACCGCTTTCTTTAATACAATGAAGAAAGTTTGGAAAGTAGATGATGTTACATGTGCAGTACTTGAACCGGGGTATTATTCCTTCAATTTTCAATCCGAAGCTGAGAAACAAAGAGTATTAGATCAAGGACCATGGTCCTTTTCTAGCAACCTACTCGTGCTAAAGCAATGTGACCCCGACACTCCTGATTTATGCTATGATTTTACATGATGTGATTTTTGGGTGCACTTCTATGGCCTTCCATATGGAAGAGTGACTTATGATGTCATTAGGAACATTGCAGCAAAACTGGGAGAAGTGATCGAGGTTAAAATAGAAACAAAAGGAAATAACAATTATAAAGTTGGGAAGGCAAGAGTCAAATTGAACCTGGAAATGCCTCTGAAAACAGGTGTTTTACTTAATCTAGAGAGAAAGAGACTGTGGATTGAATTTAAGTACGAACGTCTTCCGCATTATTGCTATACGTGTGGAAAGATCGGGCATTATGCCACTTTTTGCAGTGAGATTCCCTATGAACAAACATGGTTGGCAGCAAACTTACCGGGAAGATATGGACATTGGCTAAGAGCGGAGGCTCGCGAACTCAGTCCATATGGGAAGATATTTTATGGCAAACAAGAGATCATACCGGAAGAAGTTGAGTATGTGCCCGAGACACCAGTCCATGCAACTCCTGAGTCTGAACAGCATCAGCAAGAACATAATCCAGATCAACATGTAGAACAGGAGAACATACAACAACATCAGCAAATAGAGTTATTCATCAGGGAGGAAAGAGGACCACAGAAGAGAGGAAGTAGTTGTATTGATGCTGAGTCTGCTATGGTATTATATGAGGAACAACTCAAGGAGGCAGCTATGGATATGGAAGAGACACTATCAGGGGAAAAGGGGCTGCTCAAATCCAAATCCAGAAATTCCAAGTCCATAAATGGTAAAAAAAAGTCAAGTGTTTTTGCCCGTATGGTGCCCAATCATCAAAAACTCATAATATTAACAATACACAACTAGTGGAAACTCCCATTCATGTGGCGGAGGAGTCAAATCAGTGGGCTTTGGTGGCTAGCCCTAATAAGCCACCGGGTTATCCATGAAACTATTAAGCTGGAATTGTCAGGGGTTGGGCACACCCCTGACAATCCAGGCTTTGAGGGTTCTAGTGACCCAGGAAAGGCCCAGTGTTATCTTTTTAATGGAGACAAAAAATCAAGAACAAAAAGTGCAACGCATATGGAGAAGGCTGAGATACCAAAATAGTTTCGTGGTAGATTCGGAAGGTTCTGCAGGGGGTTTAGCTCTCTTATGGGATGAGCAGGTGGAGTTACAAATAGGCTCTTGGTCGAAAAACTAGATTACTGTCTAGAGCTTACTCAAGGAAACATAGCAACTGATGCATATCACCTTTGTCCATGCTCCTAATGAATTCCATGAAAGAGTGTTGCTATGGGAGACTCTATTCAAACTCAGCACCAGACACCACTTACCTTGGCTTTGCTTGGGGGACTTCAACGAAATTCTGTACCATTGGGAGAAAATGGGTAAGAAGAGGGCTGAAACTTACAGGCTTACAGCTTTCAGGGACTTTTTGCTCCAATGCTCACTAATGGACCTGGAGAGCAAGGGCTGCGCCTTCACCTGGAAAAACAACATAACAAGGGAGCAATTAGTCAAGAAACGACTGGATAGAGCGCTATGTGATATAGAATGGAGGATCGCATTTCCTAATGCTGATTGTTCAGCACTTCCAGCCATTGGGTCGGACCACGTCTTCTACTCTCATTTAACTGGAGAACGAAGAGGAAAAAGAGGGCCTTTAAATATGAGGCATTCTGGTCGGAAAATGAGGAATGTGGGCAACTCGTCAACAAAACATGGGCTGATTTGGAATCCCAAAATTTGAATATGGTGAAGAAGCTACAGAAAGTGGCACAAACGTTAGAGAGTTGGAGTAAGAAAAGCCTCGGCAATGCAAAAATCAGAATCAATGAGCTGAAGAATGAGTTACAAAGGATAACAAATGACCCTCATATGGACAAAGAAAGCGAAATAGCAAAAAGCATCACTCAGGAAATTGAAAAACTATGGAGACAAGAGGAGATGTATTGGGGTATGCGCTCTAGAATCACGTGGTTAAAATGGGGAGACAGAAACACAAAATTTTTTCACGCGACCACGATTCAAAGGAGAGCTAAAAACAGAATTACCTTGCTCAAAAAATGGTGCGGATGAATGGGTGAAGGAGGAGCAGGCCTTGAAGGACATCATCGCATCATATTTCAGTGACTTATACAAATCAGTGGGGTAGCGTCACCTACAATCTGTCATTCAACAAATTCCAACATTAATGGATGGGCATATGAATCAAAAATTAGTAGAACCAGTCACTATGGAGGAAATTACAGCAGCAATGCAACAGCTAGGGGCATCCAAGGCTCTTGGGCCAGATGGGCTAAACGGACTATTCTATCGCAACCATTGGACACCCATAAGCAAAGACATATTCAGTGAGGTGTAGACTTTTTTTTGAGACAGGTTACCTAAACCCCGATATAAACAGAACCCAAATTACACTCATTCCCAAAACCCCCAACCCTGAAAAGCTTGAACAATTCCGGCCAATTAGCCTATGCAACTTCGCTTATAAAATAATATCCAAGGTGATGACAAATAGACTAAAGCCCATGGTACCAAGCATCATAGCGAAGAACAATAGTGCTTTTGTAGGGGAAAGACAGATTCAAGACAATATTCTTATTGTGCAAGAAGTTCTCCACAAGCTACGAACTCGGGAGAGGAAACGTAAATTCAAGCGGTGCTAAAGGTAGATATGCAAAGGCCTACGACCGAATAGAATGTGATTTTCTTCAAGCATGTTTAATTCATATGGGTTTCTGCGAGAAGTGGGTGCAATGGGTGATGCAATGCGTGTCTACTGTCTCATTCAGCATTAATTTTAATGGCAAGCCTCGGCCTTTCTTCAAGCCTACACGAGGGATCCGCCAAGGTGATCCTTTATCCCCTTACCTATTTATCCTAGTAGCTAATGTCCTCTCCCATTTGATGAAAAAAGCAGTAGAAGATGGCACAATTTAGGGAATTCAACTAAATAGTGGCTGCCCTATCTTATCTCATTTGTTGTTTGCGGATGATTCAATCTTTTTCCTACATGGTTCTATAGTGGAATGTCAAAATTTGGCAGAAATATTACACCAATACCGCTTCGTATCAGGACAGGCTGTTAATCTAAACAAATCAGGCATTTATTTCAGCAAGGGTTGCCTTATAAGTTTAAGAAAGAATATGACAGCAGTGTTGAGGGTCCCTGAGATAGACAAAACAGGGAAATACCTAGGTATTCCTTCAGATTGGGGAGGATCCAAGAAAGACGTTTTTGCCTGGATTTTGACTAGAGTGAATAAGAAGTTAGAAAGTTGGAAGGAAAATCTATTGTCTAAAGCAGGGAAAAGATTTTAATTAAATCAGTGGTGCAGGCTATTCCACAATATGCCATGTCTATTTTCAAAATCCCGGTATCCATATGCAAAGCAATTGAGAAGAAAATCGCAAATTTTTGGTGGAAGAATGGGAAGAAATCTGCTAGGATTCATTGGAAGAAATTGGAGATTCTAAAACTTAGAAAAGATGAAGGAGGGCTTGGCTTCAATGATTTGATAGTTTTCAATGAGGCTATGCTAGGAAAGCAGGCTTGGCGTATTGCACAGCAACCTAAATCCTTGTTGAGTAGACTATTGAAGGGTTTATATTACCCAAATTGCAAATTCTAGAAAGCTGGAAATGGTTCAAGACCCTCATGGGGATGGCGAAGCATTATCATGGGAAGGGACTCTATATACCCGAATGTTATGTGGTCCGTTGGGAATGGGCAGAAAATTTTGGTGTGGGAAGATAGATGGCTGAGAAGTGGACCAATTGGAGGCCCGGCTACAAGAGATGAACCTGAGAGAGTAGAGGGACTTATGGAGCAGGGGAATAGTACATGGAATGAACCATTGATTCGCATGTTGTTTCATGAACAAAGGGTGAAGGAAGTTCTTGCTACTCCTATCTGTTTACCCACAGCAGAAGATCAACTTATATGGACACAAGGTAAATCAGGGTTATATTCAGTAAAGAGTGGCTATTTTACCACAAGGGGTCGCACAGCAAAATCACCTCAAAGAACAGCAACAGCATCCCACCAGACAAAGCCAGAAATATAGAAACATATCTAGCATTCTAGAACTCTACCTAAAGTCAAGCAATTTCTATGGAACACATGCCAAAACGCACTACCTACAATGGACAATCTAAACCGAAGGAAAATAGTACTTGCACCACTTTGCCCTATGTGTTATCATGAAGCCGAGACAATCGAACACATCTTGTTGTTATGCCCCTGGACAGCGCAAATATGGAAAGACGACTTGCTGCAAATCAAGATAAACAGGGTCGGATTAACCAGATTTGATGAATGGTTGCATATCCAGAAAGAAGACCCTCAGCGCGCAACAAAATTTAACCAGATTGCAACTACCTTGTGGTGTATATGGCAAGATCGAAACCAGCACATCTTCGAGAACAAACCCCTTCATCCTAAACAGACCCTATACAGAGCAGCAACATTACAAACCAACTTCGACACCTGCAACAAAAGTGTAGAAAAGAAGCAACAGCGAGAGGCTAACTTGATTCGGTGGCAACCCCCGCCAGAGGGCTCTCTCCGCATCAACATCGACGCCTCCTTTACCAGAGACGAAGCAAGGACATCGGGCCCAGAAGGAGCGACCGTGAGACGGGAAGAAAACAGGGGACGCATAGCAAACAGAGCAGCCATAGCCTGCCTTTGCAGGGACTCGCGGGGACACTTACTTGATGGATTTTCGAAGATGGTGGAGGCTGATTCGGCGGAACAAGCGGAAGCCCTCTCTCTGCTGGAAACCCTCATTTTTCTATCTAACCGCACGAATGAAAGACTTCAACTCCACTTAGACTGTCAGAAGCTCGTGCGTGCAGTTCTCTTCGCCAAAGACTTGAGTTGGAAGCTGCAGCCGATTGTGGACCGGACCAAGGAAGCTTTAAAAGCATTTTAGGGCCTTTCTTTGGCCCATTGTAGTAGAGAGGCCAACAAGCCAGCGGACTGGATTGCGAAAGCCCAACGAGAGAATATCCTTCCGAGTAATTGGGTAATTTATCCTCCGACAGCCTTATTAGATTTATTATGTGCTGATGTTCTTGATGTAATCGCTCCGAACTTTCCTAAGTAAATGAAATCAAACGTACTTTCGTTCAAAAAAAAAAAAAAAGTAAGAAAACATGCCCTATAGTGAAATCGGGGGACTATTCTATCAAAGATGATTAAAATCACTAGGGATGTGAATTCTCCGAAGAGTCGTCCTATCTTCTTTTGAACTATTCCCTACATGTGATTCGAGCTCATTTACGCAATCCTTCAATCGGATGCAACGTCAAATCTCCTTCATCAATCGACTCCTCCATGAAGGTCATTATGGGTAGGGACATTCATGCTGAAAAGATTGAGCCACTTATTGGGACAATAATAAAAAAAAATTCGAAACTCATTACACTTACACTAATTCATTTCTAAACCTTTCAATAATGCTAGCTTAGTAATAAATTTTTTAACTTTTGTCAATTAAGCCAATTTGACAATTTTTACATAGTATGGCTAACATTAATGTGCACATTTTTTTTTTAAAATAATTTCTAATTTTTTGGGATTTTCTTTTCTTTTGTTTATTTTTTTTTTTTTAGACTGAGGGCCACAAATTTTGCTAGCCAACCCTCGCCAACGCCAGGCAAGGGCCATGACACCTAATAACCTTGTTGTGGGTGGTGAGGGCTTGGGCAAGGGTTGCGACACCCTCATCATATTTGGGCCAAGTGAGGGTGTTGCGACTTTGGGCAAAGCTATGACACCTAGATCAAGCAAGAGCATTGCGGCCCTTTCTTTTGGCTAGTGAGAGTTAGCTAGTGATTCTTAGTCCCCTCCCCCTCCCCCAAAAAAAGGAGAAAAGAAAAAAATATTATTTAAATATGTCAACATTAGCATTGATTATGTCATGTAAGACAATTGACGTCTATATTAATTATTTCCAGTTAAAATTAATTGGATAGACTCAATTTACAAAACGTGAAAATGTTTAAGATTGAATCAGTACAATTAAAAAATTAGGTTTGATTGCACAAGTATAATATGTTTATGACTTTTTAATTAATTTTTCCCACCTATTCATACTTTGACTATTCACAGGTAAAAAATTTTACTCTATTACGATGCTACAAATCTTGGGATTGATGGTCTCTGTTAGGCATGTTCTGTCGTGACACTAGTATCGGGATCCAAGTGCCTTTCAAGGCTTGTGTATTTGCTTTGTGCAAATGGAAAGAAAAGGAGAAAAATCAAAAAGCATCATATGTTTGCCGAATCTGAAACACTACCAAGGAGCGGTTCATTTCTTAATGGGACTGCTGAACGAAGGATACTTTTGTGGAGATATTGCAGATCTCCAAGCCATGACCAATGAATTTTCAATCTGAGAAGAGGGAAATCTGGAGGTTGGTGAGATATGAGGTTGCTGGTTGCAGATTCAGTCAATGTAGCGTCTTGCTCACAACCTCTTATCCTCCAGCTTGGCATGTCTCCTCATGAGGAGGTAAGATCTTCATTTTCCCTTCTTTTCAAATGAGGGGTGTAAGACGTCAAGAACGATATATGCCCATATTAAACATGATCATCAAACAAAGAGACATGCCTGATAGACGAACTCGAGCCCACAACATAGGATCATGGTCTCCATACCTCTCTAAACAGCCGGAGCCGGTAAATGCAACACGCCTTTACATGAAATGGGTTGGAGATGACCGTTTGGAACCAAATCTATTTTGTCTGAGGTTGCAGAAATCCACGCTGATGCCATTTGGAGAGTCTCATGCGTTTCCTTTTGTGCTTTAGAGAAACTGTTATCCCATTTTAACTGAGAATGACAGAAAATGAAGAGTATTTGGGAGGAAATGTTTCCTGTATTTCTGTATATTCATTTTATAAGTACATTGTTCTATTTATACTGCTAGAGAAAGTAAGACAGGAAAGATATATACATCATATGATTACATTCCTACTTTACCAAGCTAATCACGGATTCCCTGAATTAATAATTGATTTAATTGATTCAATTAAATCATAGCCAAAATTGGTATTTACTATCATATTTCTTACACTTCCCCTCAAGTTGGTGGTTAGTATATGTTGAGAACACTTAACTTGTTTAGCAAGTATGTATGTTGTCTTTGGCATAACAACTTGATAAATATGCCCGTAGGTTGTTCTACAGTCCCAATTCCTCTTGTTGTAATGATCCCTTCCTGAATTTCGTGTCAAATGAAATGACAATCAACCTCTATATATTTAGTTATTTTATGGAAGACCGACTTTATCGTTGTCACGGAATAAATCGCGGGGTCCATCGATTTGTACTTCAACATCTAAGAGTAGTCCCCATATCCAGACTATTTTGTAAACAGCCTTTGCCATGGCCTAATATTCTAATTCAGCTGATGATAGTAATATGGTTGACTGCTTCTTTATTTTCCATGAAATAAGTGATCTCCTCAATTTGATACAAAAACCAATGACAGATCTCCTTATGCATAGTCTGTATCAATAAGCTATAATTTTCATATTGCATTCACGAGATAGAAAAATACCAAGTTTGGGCATCCCTTAAGAAGTACTTCACAAATTTCAATGCTGCATTTATATGAGATTGCTTTAGCTTATGTATGAATTGACTGAATATATGCACTGCATAACATATATTAGGTCTTGTCATTATGAGATAAATCAATTTTCCAACAAGACATTGATATCTTGATGGCTCTTTTAGCAATGGATTTGTAATAAATGAAGACAAGCTCACATCGTATTCGTGTGTTGTCAATTTCGCATTATGTTCAATCGGTATGATAGCTGGTTTACATCTTAATAGTCCGTCCTACAATTGAAACTATCTCCAAAATGAACTTATGTTGACTAAAACAAATTCCTTGTTCGATCAAGCTATCTCAATGCCGAGCAAATATTTGGGAAGCCCGAAGCCCTTGCTGTGAAAAGTAGAATGTAGATAATTCTTGAATTTTGTGATAGCCGATTCATTGTTCCCCATGAAAAGAATATATTAACAAATAGATTGATGAGGTACTTTTAGTCCATATAAATAAAGCATAATCATGTTTGGAGTGCTAGAATGCTGCTCAATGCAATAGTGAACTTGGCATATCATTGTCTGGAAGCTTGTTTAAGCCCATGTAGGAATTTATGAAGATGACATACTCAAGACTCTCCCTACCTACGTAAACCTTGTGGGAGTTCCATGTAGTTCTTCATGCATGACAAAAAATGAAGAGTTTTTGGGAGGAAATGTTTTTTGTATTTCTATACATTCATTGGACAAGTACACTGCTCTATTTATACCACTAGAGAAAGATGTGAGACAAGAAAGAAATATACATGGTATGATTACATTCTTACTTTACCAAGCTAACCACGAATTAACTTAATCAATAATTGATTTAATTGAATCAATTAAATCATAGCCAAAATCGGTATCTACTATTATATTTTGAACAAATAATAGTCGACAGGCAAAATCTTAGGTCAAACAATGACATACTTCGATACATGCATTGCAAATGTTTTGGATCATTCACTTGTTTGTTGCAAGACACTTGTACTATGGATGCGGAGGGCTGCATTAGCTAATAGATGCAAGTGAAAAAAAAAAAAGAAAAAAAGAAAAGAAAAAAGAAGAAGCATCATCCAAGTCATCTAAATTATGGTTCCCTTATTGAGGAAAATTACCAAAAAAGTCATGAACTTATTGCAATTGTGCCAATTTAGTTATAAACTTATTTTTTTTTACCAATTGAGTCTTAAACCGTTTACAATTATTTCCGATCAGTCCATCCGACTAAAAATAGTCGGCCGGTGCTAACGTGGTAGCTAGGCGCGCCGACGACATTTTTTTATAATATTTTATTTTTGAAATATTTTATCTTTTTTCTTCTTTTTTTCTTCTCCCTCTCCCTCCTTCCTCCTCCCTCTTCCTCTCCTCCTCCGTCCTTTGGCCTCGATGATCGGCTAGAGGGGAGGCTAGCCCGTCGCCGGGCCGAGGCGGCTGGCTAGCTTGCCTCGCCGTCGCTAGGCGAGGTGGGCCCACCTAATCTGCGAGGCTCACCTGAGCTCGTGCCCAACGACGGCGGGCGAGCCCTGTCGGATCGCGAGGCTCGCCTCGCCTGGTCACCGCGAGGCGAGCCCTCGCCGAGATCGACGGGGGCTCACCCCGCCGTCGTTGGGCGAGCTCATCGACTAGCAAGGTGAGCCCTCGCCGATCGGCGGGGCTCGCCTTGCTAGACCCGGCGATGGTGAGGCCCCCTTGCCGGATCTGGTGAGGGCTCACCCCGCCAATGGTTGGGCGAGCTTGCTCTCACCCAGTAGCAGTGAGACAAGCTAGCCCGGTCACCTCAGTTTGGCGACCAGCCAGCTCTCCCCTTTGGCCGGTCGCTAGAGCTAAAGGAAGAAGGAGGGAGGAGGAAGGAGGAGGGAGGAGGGAGAGGAGAAGGGAAAAAAAAGATAAAGAGAAAAAAAATTAATAAAATATTATTAAAAAAATGTCACCGGTGTCGACCGGCTACCACGTTAATCTTGCCTGTGATTTTTGGCCAAATGGACTAATCGGAAATAATTGTAAAATGTTTATATGACTTAATTGATAAAAAATAATAATAATAAGTTGAGGATTGAATTGACACAATTACAATAGGTTTATGACTTTTTCAGTAATTTTCCTTTACCAACTCTTTAACCCCGAGATCTCATTTAGCTCCTCCAACTTCTCCCTAAGACGCAAGAAATAAAATTTGTGGGAGAACGAGGCAAAAACTTCGATTCTTTGTCTTTACCAAAAAAAAAAGAAGAAAAAACTTCGATTCTTTGTCAAGTTTCAAGCTCTATAGACAGAGCCTTATGTAGATCACGACATGCTCGGGTATTCCCTACGTCACTAACAAGTTGGTTTCACATAAACATCATTTGGTCGACAAAACAGGAACTTGACGTGATTTTTCAAATCTTAAGAACCCAAGTTGAGTAAATGGAAAACAAAACGGCATTTCCAACGCTTGGGAATTCTATGCACGTGTCCTTTTTATTTATCAAGGTAAAAGAGGAGTGCAAATAAAGGAGGAGTGCCTTAACCTCTAGGTTAGGTATGCTTTTCCTGTACGATGCCATAAGCCAACATCTACTTATGCATCCTCGAATCAAGGGCTAACATAGTCGGTTAGTCCTCCTTTCAGAGCACATGTAATGGCACCGGCCGAGCTACTTATCTTCGTCGTACTACTCTTGGTGAATACTGGCACCAGCATCCTCAACACCAAGTCGAAAGCAGCTAAACTATTCCCGGCAATCCTCATATTCGGGGACTCAACAGTAGACACCGGTAATAACAACTACATTGTGACTTTGTTCAAGGGCAACCACCTCCCTTATGGCCGCGACTTCCCTGGTCAAGTTCCCACGGGTAGATTTTCTAGTGGAAAACTCGTTCCTGATTTCGTCGCTTCTGCGGCTGGTATCAGAGACAGTTCCTCCGTTTCTAGAGCCTGACCTAAAGGACGGACAACTCCGCACGGGCGTTAGCTTCGCCTCGGGAGGATCAGGGTTTGATGATCTGACAACCGCAATTTCTGGTGTAATCCCGATGTCAAAGCAACTTGAATATTTGGAGAAGTACATTCAGAGGCTTAACAAGATGGTAGGGAAGAGGAGGCAAAGAAGATTTTAAAAGGAGCGTTGGTCATCATCAGTGCAGGAACTAATGACTTCATATTTAATTTCTATGATATTCCCACGAGGAGAATCCAATTCAATATCGGCGAATACCAAGACTTTTTGCTGGGAAGACTACGAGACTTCATATTGGTGAGATGAGAACCTACCTATCACGCGGCCATGATGTTTCTGTTCTAGTAGCAATTTCAGTTATGAATGAACTCATCTGACTGCTAAAAAGTGTTCTTGCACAGCAACTCCACGAACTCGGGTGCCGTAAGATAGCGGTGGCGGGGATTCCTCCAGTTGGCTGTCTGCCCATTCAAATGACCGCAAAATTCAAGAACCCCGAGGATCGAAAATGCGTAGAAGAGGAAAACCTCGATGCTCGAATCTACAATCACAAGCTAGCAAATCTTTTGCCTCAACTACAATCAGTGCTTCCAAAAAGCAAGATTGCCTATGCGGATGTGTACGAGCCAATGATTGACATGATCAATCATCCTCAGAAGTATGGTACGCCAAATAAAACTATTACAGGTTCTTATTATGACACACATTTCAATGCTCTCGTTTCTCCACTCCTTCAGCTTTCAAAGGATGCGTTTTAGTCAAGGGCAATTATCTGTCCATTTGATGTCTAACTGAGATTATGGGTGACAGGATTCCTGGAAACAAAGAAAGGATGCTGTGGCACTGGATTTGTGGAAGCAGGACCTCTGTGCAACGAACTCACACCAACATGTCGTAATTCATCGCAATACTTATTCTGGGATAGCATTCATCCATGCGAGTCGGCGTACTACTACATCTCTCTGTTCCTAGAGGAGCAAGTTCTTCCTCAATTATTCTTTTGCGACTCTACACATGAATACTGAAGATCCATTGATCTATATGCCATTGTTAAAAAAGGAAAAGGGCGCAGGTATTACACATGATTAGCAAATATGAAAGGAGAAAAGGAACCGTTCAAGATTCAACTTTATGAGGGCATCAGCCTGATCCATGGATATAGTAAATAATACGACGTAGGCTAGATTTGAAATTTCATGAACGATGAGTAAGGGCCGGCTGTCAGCCAGAGGGATGAATAATTTCTTTACACATACATAATTTCGTTACCAAGGCCAAATGAACGATACGTTATCTTGAATGCTCCCATTTTTCTTCACGCCATTAACTCAAGATCAAAACTGAGAACTTAAATATCCAAGTATCAAAGGACAAATCAAATTTACAACTCCTCTAACAAATGTTAGTAACAACCCTTTCAACAAAATAAATCTCTTCCTCGATCAGATCAGGGCAAGGAAACATAAAAACTTCATCCATTTTCCTTATTAGTTAAATATATGAATCTTGAGCGATTTTCCTAAAAGTGCAATGACCAAGATACATTTAACACGTAAAAAAAACTGAAAGATTTGAATTTACAGCTGCGTAATTCAACTGCTCTCTCTTGCATATGCGCTTGTCTCCTCTGCAACCTTCCCCCAAACATTGGCAATTTTCTCAGCATACCCAACCTGTGACATTGCCCAGGAAAAAAGACATGATCCGACTAGAAAGCACTACTAAAAATAAAACAGATGTCTAGGTTGGTCAAACCACACAAATCAGGCATAATGATTGACCTAGGCTGACATGTTATCTGGCATAGAACCTCCAACAAAAAGAATTATCAGATCGCAAATCTAAGAAAACCACAATCCAAGAACTCTACTCCAGAATTTATCTCAGAAAGCCTAGTCCTTGTTCATACCATCCACAGAAGAAAATTAGTTTCTTTGATTGGGAAGCCTTCAGGGACAAAATTTTTTACCCAGGAGATATATATTTTTTTTTACCCTGGACATAATCTAGGCATATGTAGCCAAGGCAAAAACAAACAAATAAATAAATGAACATCACTTATTTTGACTCTGTGAATACTGCGCAGACACTACATTAAAATTCACTTCTTTGCAGAGGAGAACTATGGCTCCAATTGCAATCTCTGTCAGTAGACCTCATGACCTGCCAAAATACTGGTCTTGGTCTCTATCCTGATTTTGTCTGGACACCACTTTGAGAACTTGAGATTAACTATGCCTACTATTTTAAGCCAGACAACTACCTATTCAGATCCAAAGTCCACATAGTAGAGGCTCAGTTGATACAGGTAATGGCAACCTGCCTTGGTAATTGTGAATTTAAAATATGGGCTGGTGAGGCAAGCACATAAACAGGTAAAAACTTGATAGGCACCCACTGTCTACTGAGACAGATGCATTGTTGCTGCTGGAGGCAGTCAGCAGAGCCTCCAACGAGGCATACCCTCTTCCTCAACCCCAAATTTAAATTAAGGGGCCATTATGGCATCATGATAATATTTTAGCCTGAACCATGTTTTCAACCATCTGTTGCTTCAAAACTCAAAACTCCAATCAATCATGCCACTGGTAATTACTGAGTTGACGGAATCTTGCACAAAACTAACTTAGACTTCCCCTAAAAGTTGGTGGCGAAAGGCATTTCCAGATACCTAATCCATCCATACACTGCAACTTCAGTAGCACCACCAAAAAATACCCATTGAAATAATATGCCTATTATTATGTGGCATTTGACAAGAATGGATCCGCCCGGTACTATTTCTAAAGGATTAACAAGAACTACAGGCTACATGGAGCTAAGATGCAGCTAGAGGGTCGAAAGATACTGCGTGATAGATCTTACACAGTTGACAGCCCTCGACTGTTCCATAGAAGTGATTGTTGAATTAGCTAGCCAAAAGCTAAAATAGTGCAGTACTCAAATCTGACCAGAAGATATATGCTATTTTCGAATTCTATTGTACTGAAATCACACATAGCCAGCACTATTGAGGATCATCTTCGCTTTACTAGTATCCACAAACAGCATCCAGTGGTGGGGAAACAACCAAAAAATAAATAAAAATATAGCCGCACACCAGACAATTGCAAGAATTCCTGCAGCAGCTGAGACCATCACAGTCATCGGGAGAAGAAGAGACAACATACCTGATTAACAACAAACCCCTTCAGCATATTCAAGAAATCCGCATGCCTTTCCTTATCCAGCCGTTCAAGTTCAGTCCTGTTATTTTCCTGCAATAATACTGCCTCAGTTAGAGGTGAAAGTGTTGAAAACTAAAAATATACTAGAGCCTCTGCCTGTCAAGAAAATTTTGAAAACAATGCCACATATCTTAAAATTCAACATCCCTCTATATGAGGTACTAAAATGACCCTAACAGTCAACAGAAGCTTGAACCTCAGAAATAAGACAAGAAAATTCGGCAGCTATTGTGCTTATTAAAGCGCCCATCTCTTGAAATCAATCGATGGAGTCTCAATACAATCAGTGGAAGACAAGTGGATAACATGCATGTTACCTTAATCCGCTCGTATTCTCTTATTGCAACATTCTTGGCATCCTCAGTGACTCTTACAGTTTCCCTCAATTCCTCTATCTTGCGTATTCTTGACTTGTCGCCACCAAAAATCTTTGATGATGCAGCTTCCAGTTTTTCAGCTCTTGATTTAAGCGAAGACAATTCTGATAAAAGAGTCTGCACCGTCAATAAAGCGCTAGAGCGATCTGAGAAGGCACCGTGTACTGCTAACATGAGACCCAAGTACTCATGAAGGGTATCCTGCAATCCATATTGAGATAAAGATCACCCAAAATCCAGGATATTAGATGTAATCTCCGTGTAGTGGGGAGTTCAACCAAAGGGATCAACCAGGGGATATGAAATTTTCATGCTATAAATTAAGCTTTACCCCCGAACCTTCATAACATCACGGATCAACTCTCTTATAGCCAGACTGCACTACTTAAAACAGGAAGAGAACTTACCAAATGCTTCACCGTATGCAAATTTAATTCCCGGTAAAACCTGCTAGCTTTAACTGCAGCAGTTGCCAAATTTTCATATCAGCTGCCCGTGCTCTCTGAGAATTAAACACAGCCTCCTCATTCTCAAACTTGGTCAGTTTAATGAAGGCCAGTCCCAGTTCTCCCATTGTTTCCCCCATGTCTTGTTGAGCTTTAACTAGTGATTCCGCCTAAGCATGTACACATGACATCAAACAACCAAATATCAGTTTGACATATATCGAATACTTGGCCAGGGGCGAAAGTTCATTCCGGACATGAATGACAGCAAGAAATTACCTGCTGAGAAGCATTGCTTGGTGCTGCTCCATATCATTCATCCTCTCCTTCTTCTCCATAAACTCTTTATCCTCTTCAACCACAGGAGGCTTGGAACCTCCCCAGTCATTGGCAACAGACTGCTTCAACTCCTTAAACAGTCTCAATAAGTCCCTCCCCCCTTTCGCCGGCTGCACGACCTCATGCGGAGCCAACACACTCTCACTGAGAAGCTGCTTCGGAAGCTTGACCCGCGCCGTCGAGCATCCTCAGCGACATCCGTGCTGGTCGGCAAGGGAGCTTCCCTGCACCTGCAGAAACACCTTCAGCTCATCGCTCTTCTTGATGATGGGATGAGCCGCCAATCGCCTCAGAAACTTCTCGAGGCCACCCTCCTCTGCTCCACGAACTCCTGTTTCTGCATCACCTGACTCTCCACCACGCTCTTATCGGGCCTCGGCGGGATAAAGAACCCTCTGTACGACTCGGCCAGCCTATCGGATAGGGTGACCACATCCCGAAACCGCCGGCGGACGCTAAACTCAGGCCCCGAACTCAGGAATGTTGGTTCTCGTGGTGACTAAATAAGTGACGTAGGTGTTACCTCCGGGCACGATGGAGTTGGAGACCTCCTGCTCCTTCTGGGGATTGGACACGGTAATCTTGATGTACTCGGCGCTAGAGGAAGAAGATCGGGAGAAGCTACGGGGGCTATCGGAGCTCCGGCTAGGGCTATCGGCGCCGTTGATCTCGGAGGAGGCGTCGCCATCGAAGGGGGCTGAAGATGACATCGGCGTAGGAAGGGGCTCGATGTAGGAGGAGGAGGAGCTGTCGTGGGAGCTAGGGTTTCGAGGCTCGGAATAGGGGGCGGGGGCGAGCAAGGGATCGGAGTCGGCGGGAGTGGCGAGGACGGGAGGGGAGAGAGGGTGGGGGTGGGGGTGGGGTGGAGGGAGTCGGCGAGGGAATTGGACATGGCGCTCCGGTAGTCGGAGGTGGAGTAGGATCTGGAGGGGTCGGCCAGGACGAGGGACTCCATCTCTTCCTTGGAGGCGTAGAGGTGGGCCTCCTCGAAACCCTGGTTGTTCTCCGAGCCCATCATCTTCGGAAATTTCCCGATCCGGGGAGGGGCGGCCGTGGTCGCCGATCTGGCAATGAGGAGGACTTACCGGGGTTCGATCTTCGGTTCCTCAGACAAAGTGGAGTGAAAGCGAGGGAAGAACAAGAAGAAGAAGACGACGACGAAGAAGACGTGAAGGAGAGAAGAGAGTCATGTCAGGGAAGTGAGGCTTAGGTGGGGAGGCGACGATGGAGGAGGAGCTGCACGTGGCTCTGGCTCTGGCTCTGCCTCTGGCTCTGGCTGGGCTTTGGACATCGCACAAGGAAACCCCAAAGTAACCAACGGCGAAACCAAAGAACGACGAAGAAGATGAAGCGTGGAGTCGTGGTGTCGTGAATCGGGGAAAGGAGGAAACGGTGGGTAATTTTTCACCGGTCGGTCTCAAGTCTTCGCCAGCATATCGCGATAACCCCACGGACCGGTTCGATCTTCGCTTTTGCTTTTCGCCCTTTCCACTCCATCCGTCCATTCCCCCTTCCAGGTCTGGATTCATCCTTACGCCTAAATAGTATTCGATAGGGATCGTGACATGGTGCGTTTGAATCCGATCTTCCGATCTTTCTCATATCAATGACGCAATAAATTTTATGGTCCAAAGACTACGAGTTATATTAACTTGAAAATCATGGCCATATCCATTATTTGAGCAATTTAAACGAAATACATAGAAATATAATGTTAAAATAATTAAATATTAAATTATATCTTCATTTATTTAGAATAATTAATGATGATCGTAAAATCTCATAATATCGTAATAAGAAATTTTGAGTTCAAATCTTTCACATGCTTTATTTACCTTTTCAATTAGATATGTTCATTATTAGTCTTGTACTAAATAAAAAAAAAAAAATCAAACTAAACATGAGGAAGAGTGTTAAAATAACTAAATATTAAATAATATTTTCATCTAACAATTTAAATTTTTAAAACACTTGATACTAATCTTATAAAATCTCACATGCGACGTCTAAAATTCTAATGCATCACAATATAAGTGCTAATGTTCTTAGGTTAAGATTGATGCATATATAATTGCTCTAAATATCACTCGTGAACTTTGCTAGCACCCTAAGAAGATTGCTTTTTAATTCCTTCGATCTATGTTTAAAATTCCTGGATTGGACAATACGCACCATCTAGTCTACGCTAATTGACCGAGATATATATATCTATATATATATATTAAAATATAAAATTAGGTGCAATTTAATTCAAAATTAGGTGCATCCGAATTTCAAGTTCCAATGGTGAACCGGGTCAAAAATCCTATCCCGGGACTGGGATAGTAGCTGGGACCTCGGACGATGCTAATGGGGCACGGTCATCCAAACGCGCCTAAAGAGTAACTGCGAAGGCACGTCAACGTTTTTGTTTTTCTCTGGCGGAAAGTAAAAGAAAAGACAACCAAACTGGTCATGAAAATGGGAAAAAGAAAAGGATTTATAAAAGCAAAGAAAAAAAAGAAAAAAAAAAAGGGGTAAAAAGCAAAAATATTGGGAAGAAGGCGGAGTTGCCTTACTACTGTGTTTTACTCTGGAGTGGGGAGCGAAACCCTAAAGCTTAAACCCCAGCAGGTCGCTGCTGCTTTCGCTCGCTCATCGCCATGGCCTCCAAGTTCGGCCTTGCCGGCGGGATACCGGGCGGCGAGTCCGGCCGATATGGGACGCCATCGATTCTCGTCAGTTCAAGACTGCTCTCAAGCTCGTCTCTTCGCTCCTCGGGAAGTTCCCCAATTCTCCTTACGTCCTCGTAAGATCCCATCGCTATGTCCCCCATTCGCTCCTCTTCCTTCTTCTCTTTTGAGCCTTCGTCTTTGCTTGTCGAGCCGTCCGGGATTCATTTCCCCTTCCTCTCGCCCTGATCGCTCCTTTCGCACCGCGAAATCGCGCTTTCCGATATTTCGGATATCGATTCTCGTTCTGCCCTCGTCCTGTTTTCAGACTTTGATTCTTTTCTATTTTTAGCCGATCTCAATCATCGGTGTAAGGTTTTCGAACTTAGAGAATGCGCAGTCCATCAGGGCTTTCCGCTCGCAAATAGAGTTCGTTACGCGGTGAAGCAATGTGGGAGCTCCGGCAGCTCGGACGACAGTGTCGTGACTGCCTTATGGATTCTCTTTTCCTTGTTTCTTCTCTGTATCTGCCGGAGTTGCTCTCGGTTTTTAGTGAATAACACATGGCGTTGTGCAGTCTCTTAAAGCTCTCGTTCTGGAGAGGATGGGAAAGCCGGAAGAAGCCTTGTCTGTTTGCTTGAGTGCGAAAGAGCTGCTACATTCCAATGACTCCGCGTTGATGGATGATCTCACTCTCAGTACTTTACAAATTGTCTTCCAGCGGCTCGGTCACTGTCAGTATTTCAAACTTCCTACATACATGCTCATGCTATTAGAACTATACGGTGCCTCCTGCAGTGCCTAACTTCTTTGTTATTCTATCAGCGGAGCTGGCTACTAGCTGTTATGAACATGCCGCTGCGAAATTCCCAACTAATTTAGACCTTATGATGGGGCTTTTCAACTGCTATGTTCGCAGCTCATTTGTGAAGCAACAACAGGTTTTCTTTTCATTATTCTGAATTTTGCATTCTCAGATCACTCTATCTGCTTCTACGTGCACTCACTGGCCAATCTTTACTTCTGCTGTCCTGCCTTATTACAGACAGCTATCAAAATGTACAAAATAGCCAGTGAAGAACGATTCTTGCTCTGGGCTGTTTGTAGCGTCCAACTGCAGGTTTTGAAATTTTCTCTCTCTCCCCTGTAGATATTTACGTATATTCATGGACATTAGTCTACTTTCCTGCAACATTACTTATCTGGCAGGTGATATTATTTGCATCTATTTCCAACCCAGAGTAGGAAAAAGAAACAGGCTAGAGAAGTGGTACAAAAGCAAACGGTGGGCTCCAAATTTTGAAATTCCTATAGCTTGAACAAACTTTTGAACACAAGGTCTGCTAGGGAATCAATAAAGTTTGCTTGCTTCTGAACATGACTGATCTTGTAATTTAATTGGATGGTCTATTAATATAAGGTGTTTGGAATATGACTCTTAGTCCACTATTGGCCTATCACTTATCATAAATTATTCAGACAATGGGGTTTTAGATTATTTAAAACAAAGTATTTGCGTTCTTCTCCTTTGCTGTCCTTGGACGGGAATGATTGGGACTGCTTCTTATGCATGTACCAATCTAACTTGAGTTATAGTAGGGTTTACTGAGCAAGAATTATGGGCTTGGTAGGGCATCATTCATCTGCATAAGTTGACTTTTGAAGTTGTCACCCATAACCAAAGGTTGCTTTAGCTCATGTATAATTTCTTTGGCAACATTGGGAAGAACTTGACAACATATATATGTCCATGCAATAGTTAGGTTTTCATTGCCGAAAACTTACAATAAGTGGCCATACTACTCTTTCGGGAACTTTGTACGTATAAAAGAACTCTATATACTGAAAGAGATGCAAACTCCTCACCTTGTCTGGATTTGACTATGAAAGCCGATACGGAAAAAGAGTTCTAAGATGTACTTGCTTTATAAGGATCTCTGAAGATTTGCTTTCTTGAAACCAGCCTCTTTAGGTGGCTGTGAGTGTGTATTTAGGATAATTCTTATCTTTCTGAATGTATACGAGGACCTCTTCTTACAGGTTCTTTGTGGCAATGGCGGAGAGAAGCTGTTGCTGTTAGCAGAGGGCTTGCTTAAGAAGCATGTTGCTACCCATAGCTTGCATGAACCAGAAGGTATTTCTTATGGGTCTGCCATACCTTGAATATGTATTTGCTTCCTAATACTAACTTTAATCTCATGGCAGCTCTTATGGTCTACATCTCTTTGTTGGAACAGCAAGATAAGTATAGTCATGCTCTTGAAATCCTGTCAGGAAATTTGGGATCACTTCTGATGGTTGAAGTTGATAAGCTACGTATACAGGTACTCTAGACAGCTTTCTAACCTCCTGAACTTACCTCTTGTAGAGCTTTATTTGGCACAAGGCTATAATATTGATGAAATATACTAAATGACTCTTAGAGGAGTGAAAGGAGAAAATCCTTGCATCATTGACTTTAGAGGTAGGAGTGGCTCCAGTATGATGAGAATGATAAGAAATTGAACCCCCACCGTCCCTCCGCTATACCGTTTCAAAAATGTTCTTCTATGCAACTATTTTCTGAAATTAGTTCTATTCAACTTTTCTCGAGTCTTCATGTAAAGTTTGGATTTTTAAGAGGCTTGACTATGATTTTATTGAAAGGACAAGTGAACATTTTGGAGGGAGAATTTTCCAGATAACAGTTTACTGTTGCTAGTTCATGTCAAGTTGCACATTGATTCTTGAGAATATTCGAAAGATATAGTTCTTCATGTTCATCTCTCCATAAGAAAGTCTTACTGATTGAAAGAAAATCATTTCCATGAGAAAGAGCCATACTGTGATAGTCCAAACTTTGTTAGTTGAGGCACTTCTTTACTCCTTGGAGGCTTGGATAGCAGTGTCAATGGGGCACCTGAAAAGCCGCCTGGACACATTTGTGGAGGAAGTTGGACAAAATTTGCACCGTTCAGCACAGCAGGGCTTTTTCCAGTGGTTCCTAGGTGCTTTGTCATGCTTTGCGTGTGCGTGTGTGCATGTGTTGGTGACACACAAAATGAGAAATCTGTTTTTGTGAGATCAGAAGAAAGATGGTGAGAGAATTCTAGGAAACAGAGGAGGATAGTTTATTCTATTGTAATGTCAAACTGCAGGAGAGGAGATGGAAAGGAGCTCTAAGTATGTAATTCATCATGCTTCATAAACATGTCACATGGCATGTACATTGCAGAAATCAGGTTCTCTGCAGCCACTTTCTTAGATAGAAACTTAAAACTTGTGAACAAGGTGGAAATCACTTTAATAAGTCTGATGAAGATCTACGTACACATAAAGCTGATTTATGCTTGGGTTTATTTTTCGTTGTGTTTTTCCCAGAATCCCTCTGTTGATCACTTTCCTTTTTGAGTGCTGGGACATAGAGAGAATAGAGGTGAAAGAGGAAAAATTTAAATCTCTTGAAATCGTATCTATGCGTATTGATGCTTTGAAGGAGGTCTTTCACTGTGTTTGTAGAACTTGCTAACGTCAATTGAGTTTGCCACCCATGTGTTATTCATTTGCCTTCTTACCATCTTGCTCTGTCTTTAAGTTGACAGGGGAGACTTCTTGCTCGGACAGGTGACTATAAAGCTGCGGCCGATGTGTATGAGAAGATCTTAGAGTCATGGTATGACTGAACCAGTATTAATTTCAAAACAAGTTCAATTATCACATCCCAGTAATTCAGCTTCGGATTGGTGTTTGGCATTTGCTTTTATGTTAAATAAGACACTGTATCTTTACTTCCAGTAACAAATTTGCGGTTTTCTATCTACCTGCGAAGGGAAAGTCTCTGTGGCTGTGTACATGCATTTATTGGGAGTTATTTTATGTGATTGTAGTGATAAAAATCCTTTGCTTATTCTGAGCCTGTAAGATTTTTCTTCCATTTCTCGAAGGTTTTTTTTTTGTTTGGCCCTTTTTCTTGCAGTTTGACCTAGCAGCAATGTGTTATTCCTTTTTATCCTTAAGTTATGCAAATGACTGAAAGACCTGTTTCTTAACTTTAAGTTGTGGCCTGTCATATCTTATTGATATAATGTGTAAATGTGAATGGATCTTACTAATTTAGGTGCAGTTAAATACTTGTTCTTTTACTCCACTACTTCTATTGTCTGGCTTTTCACCTAGATTTTCTTGTCTAAATTTTGGCAGCCCTTTTTCTTTCCAGTAGCGCTCTATTCTTTTTCCTCAAATCAGGAAGGCTTGCCTCCATGACGATGACAATTGGTGTTAATGGCTTTAACTGAAGCCTGGTCCTCTAGCATTTTTCACTGAAGTTCTTTTTTATTATTTGAAAATCATTGTGAAAGTAATTGCGTGTTTAAGGGAAAATCAATCTCATTAGCAAGCTATCCTCCTTACATATACTTATAGCCGTTGATCTTGTCTGTGTATTCTGGCAGCCCTGATGACTGGGAATGTCTGCAACATTATCTAGATTGTTTGCTGGAGGATGACCGACCCAGGGCAATGAACCAATTGAAAATAGGATCGATGCTATTAAATTTGCAGACTGCAGATCAATTCCCTTGACAGATGAAGTGGTACTTGCTTGTTCCTCTTAATAATGAAATCTGGATTACTGTTGTTATTGTTATTGTTATTGTTGTTGGTGTTGTTGAATTGTGAACTTCAACTAGTGTTCATGCATCAAATGATGCAATTTGGATTCGCAGTTTGATTCTCGTATAACAAGAGCATCAACTTTTGTGCATAAGTTGCAAGAGAACCTTGGAAATGATATTGTAAGATGTCCATACCTTGGCAATCTGGAGATTGAAAGAAGAAAGCACTTATATGGCAAAGGAGATGAGCAAAAGTTAATGGAGGATCTGATACAATATTTTTTTAGGTATTTTACTACCTTGTATTGTTTTAAAATGGCTTTGTTCGTGTGATGACTTTAGACAGTATGAATGCTGCGAAGTTCAAAATAATCATTAATTCTGTCATCAGTTCAGAAGATTTAAAGAAATGGGTTTTGGTTTACACATTTTTGTTTGTAGATTTATTGCTTATGGTGTGGCCATTTCTTCTCTGCCATTTTATTTGTCTCTGTGACAGGTTTGGCCATAGCATGCTTCACTTCTGATGTCGAGGTGTTTGTTCAAGTCTTATCATCAGATAGAAAGATGGAGCTGTTTAAGAAATTGATCGAAAGCTCTTCAACCATTTCTCAAGTGCCAGCGAAAGCATTGGGGTTGTCAATTACCGTATTTAAGTTTCAACAATTAGTGGAAACATATACGGGCTCACTGTGGGTGGTGCGTCCAGCATAGTCTTATTTTATATGTTTGTGATTAGTCATGTTACTTTTTTTTCCCCAGCATTCCCTTTGTCTGGTCTATATGCCAGATGTTATTAAAATTTTGTACAGTGATACATGGAGCATATTCATTTGTATGTCTGGGGATGTGAATAAAGTTTGAACTTCCCAAATGTCATAGAGCTTTCTCTGTTGATCAATGAGTGCCTTAACAACGGAATTTTTTTGCAGATGAGTTGTTTTATTCAAACAATTAGTGGCTGGTTCAAAGCTAACTTTACCTGATCTTTCCAGGACTCGAGGATCTTGCAGTAAAGATGGTAGAGATGTTCTGTAAGAATCTTCCTCTTTCAAAGGACTTGGATCCACAAGAGAGCATGCATGGCGAAGAGCTTTTATCAATGGCGTGTAATGTGTTAATTCAGGTATTTTATGTTGACAAATTAACCCATTTTGGAGGTCCGCATGTTCGGTTGACATGTTCAATCAAATAAGATATGAAAGATTTCATTTCATTGTGGCATATAAAATTTGTTCTGCTTTCTTAAGCTAAAGAATGTGGGGAGCACCTTCCTCAGTTGCATAAGATTTTTTTTCATACATAGAAGAAGCAGACACTGCGGAAATTAGAATCTTTGTCTTGTGGTGGGTCTTAACTGTTGAGTTTATCATGCACGTTTACTTTCTCTTTATCTTTGTCCAAAAATCTGCTTAACAGAGTGGGATACTTGAACAAAAATGATTGGAGTCAAGATTGGAGTTTATTTCATTGATTGGAACTATGTAGGATGACGTCCTCCTTGAGGAACTATTTGTGACACCTAGTTGCTCTAATAATAAATTTGATACAGGCGGGACTGGCACAAAGATATTTGTGTTTTCGACAATTGAGATGCCGGATATTGGATTCTCTGCTTATTTGCCTTTATAAATCTAATTAGTGAATTTGATAGAGTTATTAAAACTGCAAGCATCGCATAAAGTTGAACAACCACAATTGTTTAGTTTTAGCCAGCGGCTAACTCTAAATGGTTCTTTGGTTTTGTATGCTAGGTAGCTGTGTGTTTTAAGTTATCATCGTGGCTACATGACAGTTCAATGATTGGGATTGTTAGTCTCTAGTCTCCGGCAATGAATGGAATGGGTGGTACTATGTTTGTTAGGCATTCTCTATTTATTGGTTAAGGTGATCAATGAGATATCTGAATCTTTTCAAGAAAAACTTAAGTTGTAATTTCTGTCGTGATGCACAGTGTTGCTTGAACAGGTGCGGATATCCATTTCTTAACTGTATATTTGAAGTTACTTGACAAATGCCGATATATGTAATCCAAATGGATTTGATGGTCATGTACCAGTGACTCGTGATTTTATTCACATTATACAGTGGTAACATCTACAATTTTCCTTTTGACATAGTTATTCTGGCGTACACAATATTTTGGCTTCATCCTGGAGGCAATTATGGTTTTAGAGTTTGGATTAACCATCCGAAGGTAAAATTTATGTGCTTTTTACTTTCTTGCCATGCTGTGTCTTCAAAGTGGTTCCAAACTATTCAGCTTTTTTTTTCCCCTCCCATGTAAATGTTCTTTAAATTTGCATTTGCCTTTACGTAAAGATGGTTCCGTACCCTTAGTTGTGCATGAGAAGTATAGGTGAGGTATACCTGAATTCATATGGGAGATTTTAGTTGTATAAACATGTCAAGGATTCCTATTGGCTGTAAGCATTGTAATCACAGTTAGTGATTGATCTTTTTTTTTTTTTTGTGAGAAGAGTGAAGTGGCAGGATGTATTGGCAACAGCCACTACGTGTTGGCTTTTCATGGAGCCTCTGGCTAAATTGTTTTTGCAGTTGTTGCTGATATATTTGTGGTTATTTAATTTTCAAATGAGAATATAAAGAATACATGCTTAATTGCCTTTTCAAAGTGTAAGATAGAGATTGGTTGATTTAGTGAGGAGCAGTGTTAAAATGGCCCTTGAATCAAGGAAATGTGAGGAAAAATATTTGTGGAAATAGGCTTTTATATGTGTGGAGAAAATTAGCAAAAATGTTAGTGGAAACTTTGATAGTAGCCTTATGAGTCTAATCACATTAAATTTTCCATTTCGTGCTAACCATCCAACTTCATGTTATCCCAAGAAAAACCAATCTTATGATGACTTATCCCTTGTTAATTCAGATATTTTGTGTTGACAAAGTATCCCAATTGTGAACTCTCATTTGTCATTCATCTCTCATCAAAAAGTAGTACTTGTTTCAGCTGTGGATCAGTGATGTCCTTAGTAAACTTTGGATTGGTCACCTGCCTGCAGTGTTGGTGTAGCCTCAGGTCTATTTTTAGTGTGGGATTCCTTATTCCTAGTGAAGAGGTTAGTCAAGCTGGCACTCGACTTGCTTGTATAATCCTTTTGACCAGACATTTTTGGGGTGGGAGGCTGTTCGCCGTACCTAATGCATATAAAATATGAAGGTCTTCCTTGGATCCACAGATATAGTATACTTGTGATCGCAGCAGTATGCTGTAGGGGGTGGAGACTGCTGCGGTTTGTTTACACTCATCCGACTGTTATGTCTACAAGTTTCAGATGTCTCAATGTGATAATTTCTGATTGAAAAATGTTTTCTGGATCTGTCTCCATGTGATTTCAAATTCATCATGACCTGCCTCTGAAGTGTAGTTTCAAATTTAAATGTTCTAAGTTCCTCAATTTTACATCTCCTGTTGAAGCACATAGGCTCAAAAAGCATGTTGCTTGCTCTTGCTTTTGATTTGTTATTGAAGCCATGTGCTTGTCCATGATGTTCTTGTTACATATAAGAAAGCAAATGTTCTTCTATGGCACAGATTTATTATTAATAAGTCATTTAGTTTTTGCATAGGCCAAACCATGGTTTGAAATTTTCACCAATTGTCGTCATGGGAAATGTATGATAATTGAAGTCTGGATGCTCTTACCTGGATATAACTTGAATTTGTTATGCTTGCAGGCATGTCTCGCAGTACAAGATCTTATTAGTGCACTTGTATTCTCACTTGGGTGCCATTTCATTGGCATATGACTGGTAGGTCTTGACAAGTTAATGACTCATTTCTTAATCAAAGCAGCTTCTGTTTATCTTGCATTTGAAAACGAGTGCAATACTCCTTCCTTTGTCAATTCTGAAAAGTCATCTTGCTTTATGGTTAGGTACAAGTCTTTGGAAGTTAAGAACATCTTGCTGGAAACTGTTTCCCACAACATTCTTCCCCAGATGTTGGGTTCCCTTCTTTGGATGGATCTTAATACTCTATTGAGGGACTATCTCAAGTTTATGGATGATCATTTTAAAGAATCGGCAGATTTAACATTTCTTGCATATCGCCACAGAAATTACTCAAAAGTATGTTTTAACTTTTGCAATATCTTACTCAATAAGGAGTTCCAATTTCACTGCAACAATGAATTACTTTGAATGAGTAGTTTGTATAGATTAGAATGCGTTTCTTCTTGCTTGAGTGTATGTGTATTTCTTTGTGAGATTGTATGGAGCTCTCTCTCTCTCCCCCCACCCCCCCCCTCCCTCCCTCCTGGGTGGTGGGTGGGAGCCACACATTAGGACACATTAATCGGCAATCATTTAAGGTTTGCTTCTGCACCTCTGGGTCTTGCGGCGCTCTTTGCATGACTGCTGGTTTTTGTTGGCAAATAATCAAAATGAGGAGAAACTTGTTTCTGCTTATTTTGTTTGAGTTTAGCCTAGCCCAGATAAGTAGAAATATCTTCAATGAATTTGCTGATGTTGGTCCTGAATAGAAATGTTAAGTTTTCACCCAAAGCGGGAGTGCTGAGGAGGAGCTTGGTGGTTCCACTGGCAGGCAACATATTTATAAAATGGTTTGGCAGATGTTCATGGACCTACTGGTTCTCATACTAAGTCAAGAAATGATTAGATGAAATCTAATTTATCCCTTATTTCTTCTTACATGTCTCCATCAAATAGGCTCTTTAGTGTTCCTAGATGAGAATGGTCCTGGTTGCATGTGGTGGTTAGGGTCAATTGAATGAAGCTTCCACTCACTGTTGGTACTTTTTTTTTTTTTTTTTTTTGCGAGCACTCTCTCATGTACTAACCAGTGTCGGTTCCAGAAGGCTCCTCAAGTGAGCATACAGCTTTGCAGATGATTTTTGTCCACTAGGTTCTATTAGTTAACGAACTTTAAGTGGAAGAGAATAGAATTTGAATTAATAAAAATTAAGAAGTTTGCAATGTAAAGATCCTGACAACATATGATCTGTCACTGCTTAAAGCATGCTATTGTAAACTGATCCTTTCTGCTCTAACTGTTGCTTGTGTCTGATTTATTTGCTCAGAATGATGTTTAAGGAGTGTTTAAGGAGTCCTTACTATGTTGATGTGAGTTCTGTTGTGAGTGATATTCATTTATAGTCATCCTTATATTAATTCCATATTTTGATGCTTTGCCTGCTTCAAAGATTGATTAAACGGATAAATATTCTTTTTTCTGTTCACTTCTATGTGTGATCTGTTGGTCTGATCTTTGTTCTTTGACTTTGAATTTTGATCTGGTGATTGTGATGTTTACTGAAGCAGTTAAGCTAGGGTGGAAGTCACATGAATGATTGCTGTTGCATATGCAATTTAAACGATGTAAAAATGATTTCTTTGTGACTTATTTTCAAGGTCATATATGTTATGTACTATGTCGTAGTTTCCGATGACATGCACACGTGTAAACATTCGAATACCTTGTTATGCCTCTTCAATTCTGAGACTAGGCACTGTTGCCTGTTGATGGAGAATTCCTTGATTTACATTAGATGGACATTGTATTTCAGGCGATTGAATTTGTGCAGTTCAAGGAAAGGTTGCAAAACTCCAATCAGTACTTACTTGCCAGGATTGAATCAGCAATTTTGGAGTTAAAGCAAAATGCTGGTAACATTGATGAAGAGGAGGTACAGCCCTAGTGCAATTTGTTGGGTTGTTGTTGTTTGTGAATGCTTTGAAGTCATTCATCATGACTTTCTTATTCCATATATTTTGAGAACCTGAAAGGTGGAATGCATTTTGTCCAGCTCTCAAGTGAGTTGGATCTAATACTTTGACCTCTAATGAAATTTGACTATTTTTACTCTCTTATTCAGTGTATTCTTGAGAATTTAAAATATGGGTGCATTTTGTTGAGCTCTCAAATGAGATTGGATTGAAGTCTTTGACCTTTAATGAAGATTTAGAGTCTCGGCCTTGGTGGACGCCAACACCTGAGGAAAATTATCTTTTAGGTCAGTCGATATTCATAATGTTCTCATCAAATTTGCTATTTATTCTGCAGAAGATACTTTCATGTGCTTCTTGACTGTGCACATGTTTCCTTTTTAATTTACAAAGATATCCTCCTTCCTTTTGAGTAAGTTGAGCTGAATTCAAGTTGTCAACTTTTTGTCAGGTCCAGTTGAGGAGATTTCCCATTTTCCCAAAGACAACTTGGTATGAATATATTCTAAACCTGTTCTTATGCAATTTCCTTTTATGAATAATCACTACTCTTAATTAAAGGTGGATGGCATATCTCTTTTGTGGCTAAATAGTTAATCTCTTCAGTGAGTGAATCCTTGTTGAGTGTTTTTTTCACGTACTTGCTGTTCCTCAATATTTTTTTGGTGGAGGAGGCATCATGCTTGTTTATGAAAGTTTCCATGCAGCATCTCTTCAATCTGCCGACCATTAAATAAGTTTCAACTGTATTATCTCAAGTAAATGTATCTGAGAACTTTCCTTTATATATCAAAGTTACAACTTTATTAATTGCTCCATCTCTATAGATAACGCGCATTTATGTGATCTTGCTTGCAAAGTGTTGTTTGATATTCTGGATTTGAAGCTCTATGTATGATCAATAAAAACTTGCTAGCAGACAGAAAATGCATGTTCATGTTTATATATAGCCATGCTAAATATGGTCGTCAGAGATGGATCTTTATTGCTGAAATGTGCCAAACTCAGTCTTTCCTCAAGCTTTGGTTGATCGCTTTGGGAAATTTTGTAGTTAATGGAAGAGTCACAGATTATCACTAGATGCAGATTTTCCAAATCGCTACCATGTTTCTTTCAGTTGAGAAAGTCAGTTTTTTTTTTTTTTTTTGGAATTTGGATGAGGATAGTGGGGATGTGTAGTGACAAACTTGATTTACAACATAGAAAGTGATTGGCAGTTGTTATAAATTCAATGCAAAATGAAACATTAAGTGGGGCATTTACAATTGAAAGCTGGCTATAATACCATGTCAGAATATCCTATTGAGAAGCTTAAGCCATTAGGTGGAGGGTGGCTAAATGTATACAAAGCCAAGAGAAACCCCATAGGAAAAAGGATGGTCTGTAGGCAGGGCTGTGGAAGGAAAGTCAAAATGCTAGAGCTGATATAACATGAGACTGCAGCTTTTTTTTTTTGCTGATGTGAAGTTAGTTCTAAATTTGCTGATATAACTTGTTCATTAATAAGTAGCAGTAATGAAATTTAAAAAAAAAAAAAAAAAATTGATATGAGAGGACGGGAAAACTTGACAAGCATGAGCCTCAGGAAAAGTGGCACAATTTAGTCTCAAACATTAACAACCATGGATTTCCATTGCATTATCTAGCTTTATCACTCCAACTAAAGCATATACTTCAGATAGACTTGATCGTGATGTTCTAGTCAAGCAATCTATGGTTATTCGAGAACTATCAGAACAGATCATGGGCGTGGTGGCTTTTCTGGCCTAGCCACTCAATGGTCATATGGGCAGGCTTGGAGGGGTGTGCATGGAAAAGCCTGCATGGCCCTATTTGGCACAGGCAGTCTTAAAAGTTTGTATAACCAATTTATGCAGGTTATTATGATGGACATATGGTGTGACCCAAGAAAGTGAGATCCTTTGGTTGGAATTTTTGTTTTAGGGCACTGACTAAACCAACTACTGTAAGGTCATTTTAGAACATTGAAAACAGTAAGTGTAATAAATTCACTTACCAATAGAAAATTGAATATGAAAAGATTTTTGCATCCCCAAAGTAATTATATTTCAACAGTGCTCAGGGTTGATCACCTGTGGAAGTTTTGTAGTAAACGGTCTTAGTAATTCACAGATTTTAGAATTTTAGGGGACAAATGATAAATATGATTTATGATTGTTCATACATTCGTGGTTACATAGATGCTTTTAGTGCTAACAGATCTGGATGCAGATCTTTTCCAAATCAGCACCATGTTTCTTTTAGTTGATAAAGTTGTCTTCTTTGGAAGAGTACTGATAGATTTATAATGAGGAGCTTTCGCTTCACCATGAGAAAATCAATAATGAGCAAAAGGCTTCTATGTGTGGAAGGAGTTAGGATGTTAGATCTCATGTAACATGAAACTGCACCTTTTGCAGATTTGAGGCATTTTTAAACAAGAATTTTTTAGGATTCTGGCTTGTTTGGTTTTTTGATGAGTGGCAAACACCAAATAGAAATTCAATTGTATCTTCATTTGTGTGTGCTGGAAAATTCTGTGGGCATCAACTCTAGGAAAGTCTAAGCATTCAATCTTCCATAAGGATCTCCATTAGTTTGATGTGATCAGTGAAATCCTTTATCCAAACAAAAGGTATGTGGTCAATGAAAAACATGTGAGTTTAGAGAAATGTACTGCAATGGAGCATTTGGTGGTTTTCTGATATGCCTGAAATTTTGCACAATATCATGACTTAGAAGCCTAATAGACCAAATTGGTGCACAATGAAGTCAAACCCCTTAGGCTGGGATTATATGGGCTACTTAAACCAGTGACGGTAAGTTCATATTTTCATGATATTGAGAAAAAAGAGTAAACACGCAGATTCAGATATCAAAATTAATTCTTCCCCAAAGTAAAACCATTCACAAGAGGTGCCTTGTGCGCACTTTTGTAAGGAAATCTGAAAAATTTATAATTACATTCAAGAAAAGCGTGATTTCCATAAAATTTCGGTTGTATTGGTGGCATTTTCCTTCTTTTGGAATAATAAAATGCCAAATATATAGGGTATCACTATCCCAAGTTCTGGCCATTCTTGGCAAAGAACTAATATCATCTGCTTTTCTGTCTTATCAAGCTATAGGCTTGCATTGGGCGTCGTTATCCTAGTTTCCTCTAAAAATCTTCTGGTATGCCGACTTTTTTGTCTGGAGTAGGAAAGTAGATTTTTGGCATATAGTTCTTGCCCAACTGTCTTTTTTTTCTTTAGATCAACTGTGTTGTCGGGGAAAAAGTGGTTGGCATCATGAAGCATTGTTGCTTCCACATACTAAAATTTCACAGTCCTGTTAAAATGTACTTCCAGTCTTCCTCCCAGGTCGCTGTAATTTCGTTGACAGAAGTGCATAACTCTAGAATCTAAAAAGTTCCTCCATTGATGACATTTAGGTTAACTCATATAATTTCTGGTTGGGTCTTCATTGTATCCTTAGATGTGTTCTTTACATTGGTCCTTTTCTTCTAGATAGAATTCTTATTGGCTGAACTGTCTTCTATGAAGATCTTTTCGCATGATCCATGCGTTCATTTTTCTGCCTTTTAATCTGACTAAAATTTGGTTTTCTTCACTAAACTAGAGGAAGAAACGGGAAGCCAACACACGGACACTGATTGAGAAGAAAGCCCTTCTTCCGCGGATGATTTATCTCTCTATCCAGAGTGCTTCAGTATCCTTCAAGGATGGTGTTGAAGTGAATGGGTCTGGATCAAATCCTAATGTCTCATCAGAGATGAAGCTCCTGTGAACACTATGCAAGATTTTGGGTTATCATTTATCTGATGCATTGGGAGTGTACAGAAGAAGTGTGTAGAGGTTTAAAATCAACTGAGGTATGATTACATTCTTTCTTTAGAATTTCACTTATGCTACTTG